>NW_026283825.1:0-2025 GCF_023373465.1 Oncorhynchus keta
ACCACAGTACTGTCTACCTGATGACCACAGTACTGTCCACCTGATGACCACAGTACTGTCCACCTGATGACCACAGTACCGTCCAGGGACCTGATGACAACAGTACTGTCCACCTGATGACAACAGTACTGTCCACCTGATGACCACAGAACTGTCCACCTGATGACCACAGTACTGTCCACCTGATGACCACAGTACTGTCCTGGACCTGATGACCACAGTACTGTCCACCTGATGACCACAGTACTGTCCACCTGATGACCACAGAACTGTCCACCTGATGACCACAGTACTGTCCACCTGATGACCACAGTACTGTCCACCTGATGACCACAGTACTGTCCACCTGATGACCACAGTACTGTCCAGGGACCTGATGACCACAGTACTGTCCAGGGACCTGATGACCACAGTACTGTCCAGGGACCTGATGACCACAGTACTGTCCACCTGATGACCACAGAACTGTCCACCTGATGACCACAGTACTGTCCACCTGATGACCACAGTACTGTCCACCTGATGACCACAGTACTGTCCACCTGATGACCACAGTACTGTCCACCTGATGACCACAGTACTGTCCACCTGATGACCACAGCACTGTCCACCTGATGACCACAGCACTGTCCACCTGATGACAACAGTACTGTCCACCTGATGACCACAGTACTGTCCACCTGATGACAACAGTACTGTCCACCTGATGACCACAGTACTGTCCACCTGATGACCACAGTACTGTCCACCTGATGACCACAGTACTGTCCAGGGACCTGATGACCACAGTACTGTCCACCTGATGACCACAGTACTGTCCACCTGATGACCACAGTACTGTCCACCTGATGACCACAGTACTGTCCACCTGATGACCACAGTACTGTCCACCTGATGACCACAGTACTGTCCACCTGATGACCACAGTACTGTCCAGGGACCTGATGACCACAGTACTGTCCACCTGATGACCACAGTACTGTCCACCTGATGACCACAGTACTGTCCACCTGATGACCACAGTACTGTCCACCTGATGACCACAGTACTGTCCACCTGATGACCACAGTACTGTCCAGGGACCTGATGACCACAGTACTGTCCACCTGATGACCACAGTACTGTCCACCTGATGACCACAGTACTGTCCACCTGATGACCACAGTACTGTCCACCTGATGACCACAGTACTGTCCACCTGATGACCACAGTACTGTCCACCTGATGACCACAGTACTGTCCACCTGATGACCACAGTACTGTCCACCTGATGACCACAGTACTGTCCACCTGATGACCACAGTACTGTCCACCTGATGACCACAGTACTGTCCACCTGATGACCACAGTACTGTCCACCTGATGACCACAGTACTGTCCACCTGATGACCACAGTACTGTCCACCTGATGACCACAGTACTGTCCACCTGATGACCACAGTACTGTCCACCTGATGACCACAGTACTGTCCACCTGATGACCACAGTACTGTCCAGGGACCTGATGACCACAGTACTGTCCACCTGATGACCACAGTACTGTCCACCTGATGACCACAGTACTGTCCACCTGATGACCACAGTACTGTCCACCTGATGACCACAGTACTGTCCTACCTGATGACCACAGTACTGTCCACCTGATGACCACAGTACTGTCCACCTGATGACCACAGAACTGTCCACCTGATGACCACAGTACTGTCCACCTGATGACCACAGTACTGTCCACCTGATGACCACAGTACTGTCCACCTGATGACCACAGTACTGTCCAGGGACCTGATGACCACAGTACTGTCCACCTGATGACCACAGTACTGTCCACCTGATGACAACAGTACTGTCCACCTGATGACCACAGAACTGTCCACCTGATGACGACAGTACTGTCCACCTGATGACCACAGTACTGTCCACCTGATGACCACAGTACTGTCCACCTGATGACCACAGTACTGTCCACCTGATGACAACAGTACTGTCCACCTGATGACCACAGTACTGTCCAACATGATGACCACA
>NW_026283826.1:0-4630 GCF_023373465.1 Oncorhynchus keta
CATTGTTTGCTGTTTGGGGTTTTAGGCTGGGTTTCTGTACAGCACTTTGAGATATCAAGCGTGATGTACGAAGGGCTATATAAATAAATATGATTTGATTTGATTTGAGTGGTGTCATACAGGACTGAGTGGTGTCATAGAGGCATGAGTGGTGTCATACAGGACTGAGTGGTGTCATACAGGACTGAGTGGTGTCGTACAGGACTGAGTGGTGTCGTACAGGACTGAGTGGTGTCGTACAGGACTGGTGGTGTCATACAGAACTGAGTGGTGTCGTACAGGACTGAGTGGTGTCATACAGGACTGAGTGATGTCATACAGGACTGAGTGGTGTCATACAGGACTGAGTGGTGTCATAGGGCTGAGTGGTGTCGTACAGGACTGAGTGGTGTCATACAGGACTGAGTGGTGTCATACAGGACTGAGTGGTGTCATACAGGACTGAGTTGTGTCATAGAGGACTGAGTGGTGTCAAAGAGGACTGAGTGGTGGTGTCATAGAGGACTGAGTGGTGTCATACAGGGCTGAGTGGTGTCATACAGGACTGAGTGGTGTCATACAGGACTGAGTGGTGTCATAGAGGACTGAGTGGTGTCATACAGGACTGAGTGGTGTCATAGAGGACTGGTGGTGTCATACAGGACTGAGTGGTGTCATACAGGACTGAGTGGTGTCGTACAGGACTGAGTGGTGTCATGCAGGACTGAGTGGTGTCATATAGGACTGAGTGGTGTCGTACAGAACTGAGTGGTGTCGTACAGGACTGGTGGTGTCATACAGGACTGAGTGGTGTCATACAGGACTGAGTGGTGTCGTACAGGACTGAGTGGTGTCATACAGGACTGAGTGGTGTCATAGGAGGCCTGAGTGGTGTCATACAGGACTGAGTGGTGTCATAGAGGACTGGTGGTGTCATACAGGGCTGGTGGTGTCATACAGGACTGGTGGTGTCATACAGGACTGAGTGGTGTCGTACAGGACTGGTGGTGTCGTACAGGACTGAGTGGTGTCATACAGGACTGGTGGTGTCATACAGGACTGAGGTGGTGTCCGTAAGGACTGAGTGGGGTCTACAGGACTGGTGGTGTCATACAGGACTGAGTGGTGTCATACAGGACTGAGTGGTGTCGTACAGGACTGGTGGTGTCATACAGGACTGAGTGGTGTCATACAGGACTGAGTGGTGTCATAGAGGCCTGAGTGGTGTCATACAGGACTGAGTGGTGTCATACAGGACTGAGTGGTGTCATAGAGGGCTGAGTGGTGTCGGACAGGACTGGTGTGGTGTCATACAGGACTGAGTGGTGTCATACAGGACTGAGTGGTGTCATAGAGGACTAGTGGTGTCATACAGGACTGAGTGGTGTCATAGAGGACTGAGTGGTGTTATCCAGGGGCTGAGTGGTGTCATACAGGACTGAGTGGTGTGTACAGGACTGAGTGGTGTCGTACAGGACTTAGTGGTGTCATACAGGACTGAGTGGTGTCATACAAGGACTGAGTGGTGTCATAAGAGGCTGAGTGGTGTCATAGAGGACTGAGTGGTGTCATACAGGACTGAGTGGTGTCATAGAGGACTGAGTGGTGTCATACAGGCTGAGTGGTGTCATACAGGACTGAGTGGTGTCATATAGGACTGAGTGGTGTCGTACAGGACTGAGTGGTGTCGTAGGACTGAGTGGTGTCATACAGGACTGAGTGGTGTCATACAGGACTGAGTGGTGTCGTACAGAACTGAGTGGTGTCGTACAGGACTGAGTGGTGTCATACAGGACTGAGTGGTGTCATACAGGACTGAGTGGTGTCATACAGAACTGAGTGGTGTCGTACAGGACGTAGTGGTGTCATACAGGACTGAGTGGTGTCATACAGGACTGAGTGGTGTCATAGAGGACTGAGTGGTGTCATACAGGACTGAGTGGTGTCATAGAGGACTGAGTGGTGTCATACAGGGGCTGAGTGGTGTCGTACAGGACTGAGTGGTGTCATACAGGACTGTGGTGTCATACAGGACTGAGTGGTGTCATACAGGACTGAGTGGTGTCATAGAAGAGGACTGGTGGTGTCATACAGGACTGGTGGTGTCATAGAGGACTGAGTGGTGTCATACAGGACTGAGTGGTGTCGTACAGGACTGAGTGGTGTCATACAGAACTGAGTGTGGTGTCGTACAGGACTGAGTGGTGTCATACAGGACTGGCTGATGTCATACAGGACTGAGTGGTGTCATACAGGACTGAGTGGTGTCATAGAGGGCTAGTGGTGTCGTACAGGACTGAGTGGTGTCATACAGGACTGAGTGGTGTCATACAGGACTGGTGGTGTCATATACAGGACTGCCATACAGCACTCCTTCGTGGCCTCAACTGCTCTTAAACGGCGAGTAAAACCAAATGCATGCTTTTCAACCGATCGCTGCCTGCACCCGCATGCCCGACTAGCATCACCACCCTGGATGGTTCCAACCTTGAATATGTGGACATCTATAAGTACCTAGGTGTCTGGCTAGACTGCAAACTCTCCTTCAGACTCACATCAAACATCTCCAATCAAAATCAAATCCAGTCGTTGACTTTCTATTCCGCAGCAAAGCCTCCTTCACTCACGCTGCCAAGCTTACCCTAGTAAAACTGACTATCCTACCGATCCTCGACTTCGGCGATGTCATCTACAAAATGGCTTCCAACACTCTACTCAGCAAACTGGATGCAGTCTATCACAGTGCCATCCGTTTTGTCACTAAAGCACCTTATACCACCCACCACTCGACTTGTATGCTCTAGTCGGCTGGCCCTCACTACATATTCGTCGCCAGACCCACTGGCTCAGGTCATCTACAAGTCCATGCTAGGTAAAGCTCCGCCTTATCTCAGTTCACTGGTCACGATGGCAACACCCATCCGTAGCACGCGCTCCAGCAGGTGTATCTCACTGATCATCCCCTAAAGCCAACACCTCATTTGGCCGCCTTTCGTTCCAGTACTCTGCCTGTGACTGGAACAGGTGCAAAATCGCTGAAGTTGGAGACTTTTATCTCCCTCTCCAACTTCAAACATCAGCTATCCGAGCAGCTAACCGATCGCTGCAGCTGTACATAGTCTATAGGTAAATAGCTCACCCTTTTTCACCTACCTCATTCCCATACTGTTTTTATACTGTTTTTATTTATTTACTTTTCTGCTCTTTTGCACAATATCTCTACCTGTACATGCCCATCTGATCATTTATCACTCCAGTGTTAATCTGCAAAATTGTATTATTAGCTACCTCCTCATGCCTTTTGCACACATTGTATATAGACTGCCCATTTTTTTCTACTGTGTTATTGACTTGCTAATTGTTTACTCCATGTGTAACTCTGTGTTGTCTGTTCACACTGCTATGCTTTATCTTGGCCAGGTCGCAGTTGCAAATGAGAACTTGTTCTCAACTAGCCTACCTGGTTAAATAAAGGTGAAATAAAAAAAATAAATAAAAAATTGTGTCATAGAGGACTGAGTGGTGTCATAGAGGACTGAGTGGTGTCATAGAGGACTGTGTGGTGTCATACAGGGCTGGTGGTGTCACTTACAGGACTGAGTGGTGTCATACAGGACTGAGTGGTGTCATAGAGGACTGAGTGGTGTCATACAGGACTGAGTGGTGTCATAGAGGACTGAGTGGTGTCATACAGGGCTAGTGGGTGTCTCTTGGGACTGGTGGTGTCATACCAGGACTGAGTGGTGTCGTACAGGACTGGTGGTGTCATACAGGGGCTGGTGGTGTCATACAGGACTGAGTGGTGTCATATAGGACTGAGTGGTGTCGTACAGGACTGAGTGGTGTCATAGAGGACTGAGTGGTGCTCCATACAGGGCTGAGTGGTGTCATACAGGACTGAGTGGTGTCATACAGGACTGAGTGGTGTCGTACAGGACTGAGTGGTGTCGTACAGGACTGAGTGGTGTCATACAGGACTGAGTGGTGTCATACAGGACTGAGTGGTGTCGTACCCAGGACTGAGTGGGGTGTCTACAGGACTGAGTGGTGTCATACAGGACTGAGTGGTGTCATACAGGACTGAGTGGTGTCGTACAGAGGACTGAGTGGTGTCATACAGGACTGAGTGGTGTCATACAGGACTGAGTGGTGTCATAGAGGCCTGGTGGTGTCATACACAGGGACTGAGTGGTGTCTCATACAGGACTGAGTGGTGTCCGGGCTAGTGGGTCATACAGGACTGAGTGGTGTCATACAGGACTGAGTGGTGTCATAGAGGACTGAGTGGTGTCATACAGGACTGAGTGGTGTCATAGAGGACTGAGTGGTGTTAGCTCGGGGCTGGTGGTGTCATACAGGACTGGTGGTGTCGTACAGGACTGGTGGTGTCGTACCAGGACTTAGTGGTGTCATACGGATTGAGTGGTGTCATACAGGACTAGTGGTGTCATAGGGCTGAGTGGTGTCATAGAGGACTGAGTGGTGTCATACAGGACTGAGTGGTGTCATACAGGACTGAGTGGTGTCATACAGGACTGAGTGGTGTCATACAGGACTGAGTGGTGTCATACAGGACTGAGTGGTGTCATACAGGACTGAGTGGTGTCGTACAGGACTGAGTGGTGTCATACAGGACTGAGTGGTGTCATAC
>NW_026283827.1:0-8140 GCF_023373465.1 Oncorhynchus keta
GTTCTCAACGAGCCTACCTGGTTAAATAAAGGTGTTCTCAACGAGCCTACCTGGTTAAATAAAGGTGTTCTCAACGAGCCTACCTGGTTAAATAAAGGTGTTCTCAACTGGCCTACCTGGTTAAATAAAGGTGTTCTCAACTGGCCTACCTGGTTAAATAAAGGTGTTCTCAACTAGCCTACCTGGTTAAATAAAGGTGTTCTCAACTGGCCTACCTGGTTAAATAAAGGTGTTCTCAACTAGCCTACCTGGTTAAATAAAGGTGTTCTCAACTGGCCTACCTGGTTAAATAAAGGTGTTCTCAACTAGCCTACCTGGTTAAATAAAGGTGTTCTCAACTGGCCTACCTGGTTAAATAAAGGTGTTCTCAACTAGCCTACCTGGTTAAATAAAGGTGTTCTCAACTAGCCTACCTGGTTAAATAAAGGTGTTCTCAACTGGCCTACCTGGTTAAATAAAGGTGTTCTCAACTAGCCTACCTGGTTAAATAAAGGTGTTCTCAACTGGCCTACCTGGTTAAATAAAGGTGTTCTCAACTAGCCTACCTGGTTAAATAAAGGTGTTCTCAACTGGCCTACCTGGTTAAATAAAGGTGTTCTCAACTGGCCTACCTGGTTAAATAAAGGTGTTCTCAACTAGCCTACCTGGTTAAATAAAGGTGTTCTCAACTAGCCTACCTGGTTAAATAAAGGTGTTCTCAACTGGCCTACCTGGTTAAATAAAGGTGTTCTCAACTAGCCTACCTGGTTAAATAAAGGTGTTCTCAACTGGCCTACCTGGTTAAATAAAGGTGTTCTCAACTAGCCTACCTGGTTAAATAAAGGTGTTCTCAACTAGCCTACCTGGTTAAATAAAGGTGTTCTCAACTGGCCTACCTGGTTAAATAAAGGTGTTCTCAACTGGCCTACCTGGTTAAATAAAGGTGTTCTCAACTGGCCTACCTGGTTAAATAAAGGTGTTCTCAACTAGCCTACCTGGTTAAATAAAGGTGTTCTCAACTGGCCTACCTGGTTAAATAAAGGTGTTCTCAACTAGCATACCTGGTTAAATAAAGGTGTTCTCAACTGGCCTACCTGGTTAAATAAAGGTGTTCTCAACTAGCCTACCTGGTTAAATAAAGGTGTTCTCAACTGGCCTACCTGGTTAAATAAAGGTGTTCTCAACTAGCCTACCTGGTTAAATAAAGGTGTTCTCAACTAGCCTACCTGGTTAAATAAAGGTGTTCTCAACTGGCCTACCTGGTTAAATAAAGGTGTTCTCAACTAGCCTACCTGGTTAAATAAAGGTGTTCTCAACTGGCCTACCTGGTTAAATAAAGGTGTTCTCAACTAGCCTACCTGGTTAAATAAAGGTGTTCTCAACTGGCCTACCTGGTTAAATAAAGGTGTTCTCAACTGGCCTACCTGGTTAAATAAAGGTGTTCTCAACTGGCCTACCTCGTTAAATAAAGGTGTTCTCAACTGGCCTACCTGGTTAAATAAAGGTGTTCTCAACTAGCCTACCTGGTTAAATAAAGGTGTTCTCAACTGGCCTACCTGGTTAAATAAAGGTGTTCTCAACTAGCCTACCTGGTTAAATAAAGGTGTTCTCAACTGGCCTACCTGGTTAAATAAAGGTGTTCTCAACTAGCCTACCTGGTTAAATAAAGGTGTTCTCAACTGGCCTACCTCGTTAAATAAAGGTGTTCTCAACTGGCCTACCTGGTTAAATAAAGGTGTTCTCAACTAGCCTACCTGGTTAAATAAAGGTGTTCTCAACTGGCCTACCTGGTTAAATAAAGGTGTTCTCAACTAGCCTACCTGGTTAAATAAAGGTGTTCTCAACTGGCCTACCTGGTTAAATAAAGGTGTTCTCAACTAGCCTACCTGGTTAAATAAAGGTGTTCTCAACTAGCCTACCTGGTTAAATAAAGGTGTTCTCAACTAGCCTACCTGGTTAAATAAAGGTGTTCTCAACTAGCCTACCTGGTTAAATAAAGGTGTTCTCAACTAGCCTACCTGGTTAAATAAAGGTGTTCTCAACTAGCCTACCTGGTTAAATAAAGGTGTTCTCAACTAGCCTACCTGGTTAAATAAAGGTGTTCTCAACTGGCCTACCTGGTTAAAGAAAGGTGTTCTCAACTAGCCTACCTGGTTAAATAAAGGTGTTCTCAACTAGCCTACCTGGTTAAATAAAGGTGTTCTCAACTGGCCTACCTGGTTAAATAAAGGTGTTCTCAACTAGCCTACCTGGTTAAATAAAGGTGTTCTCAACTAGCCTACCTGGTTAAATAAAGGTGTTCTCAACTGGCCTACCTGGTTAAATAAAGGTGTTCTCAACTAGCCTACCTGGTTAAATAAAGGTGTTCTCAACTGGCCTACCTGGTTAAATAAAGGTGTTCTCAACTAGCCTACCTGGTTAAATAAAGGTGTTCTCAACTGGCCTACCTGGTTAAATAAAGGTGTTCTCAACTAGCCTACCTGGTTAAATAAAGGTGTTCTCAACTGGCCTACCTGGTTAAATAAAGGTGTTCTCAACTAGCCTACCTGGTTAAATAAAGGTGTTCTCAACTAGCCTACCTGGTTAAATAAAGGTGTTCTCAACTGGCCTACCTGGTTAAATAAAGGTGTTCTCAACTAGCCTACCTGGTTAAATAAAGGTGTTCTCAACTGGCCTACCTGGTTAAATAAAGGTGTTCTCAACTAGCCTACCTGGTTAAATAAAGGTGTTCTCAACTAGCCTACCTGGTTAAATAAAGGTGTTCTCAACTGGCCTACCTGGTTAAATAAAGGTGTTCTCAACTGGCCTACCTGGTTAAATAAAGGTGTTCCCAACTAGCCTACCTGGTTAAATAAAGGTGTTCTCAACTGGCCTACCTGGTTAAATAAAGGTGTTCTCAACTAGCATACCTGGTTAAATAAAGGTGTTCTCAACTGGCCTACCTGGTTAAATAAAGGTGTTCTCAACTAGCCTACCTGGTTAAATAAAGGTGTTCTCAACTGGCCTACCTGGTTAAATAAAGGTGTTCTCAACTAGCCTACCTGGTTAAATAAAGGTGTTCTCAACTAGCCTACCTGGTTAAATAAAGGTGTTCTCAACTGGCCTACCTGGTTAAATAAAGGTGTTCTCAACTAGCCTACCTGGTTAAATAAAGGTGTTCTCAACTGGCCTACCTGGTTAAATAAAGGTGTTCTCAACTAGCCTACCTGGTTAAATAAAGGTGTTCTCAACTGGCCTACCTGGTTAAATAAAGGTGTTCTCAACTAGCCTACCTGGTTAAATAAAGGTGTTCTCAACTGGCCTACCTCGTTAAATAAAGGTGTTCTCAACTGGCCTACCTGGTTAAATAAAGGTGTTCTCAACTAGCCTACCTGGTTAAATAAAGGTGTTCTCAACTGGCCTACCTGGTTAAATAAAGGTGTTCTCAACTAGCCTACCTGGTTAAATAAAGGTGTTCTCAACTGGCCTACCTGGTTAAATAAAGGTGTTCTCAACTAGCCTACCTGGTTAAATAAAGGTGTTCTCAACTGGCCTACCTCGTTAAATAAAGGTGTTCTCAACTGGCCTACCTGGTTAAATAAAGGTGTTCTCAACTAGCCTACCTGGTTAAATAAAGGTGTTCTCAACTGGCCTACCTGGTTAAATAAAGGTGTTCTCAACTAGCCTACCTGGTTAAATAAAGGTGTTCTCAACTGGCCTACCTGGTTAAATAAAGGTGTTCTCAACTAGCCTACCTGGTTAAATAAAGGTGTTCTCAACTAGCCTACCTGGTTAAATAAAGGTGTTCTCAACTAGCCTACCTGGTTAAATAAAGGTGTTCTCAACTAGCCTACCTGGTTAAATAAAGGTGTTCTCAACTAGCCTACCTGGTTAAATAAAGGTGTTCTCAACTAGCCTACCTGGTTAAATAAAGGTGTTCTCAACTAGCCTACCTGGTTAAATAAAGGTGTTCTCAACTAGCCTACCTGGTTAAATAAAGGTGTTCTCAACTGGCCTACCTGGTTAAAGAAAGGTGTTCTCAACTAGCCTACCTGGTTAAATAAAGGTGTTCTCAACTAGCCTACCTGGTTAAATAAAGGTGAGAAAAACAACAACAAAAAAAAACTTTAAATTCTCTGACAAAAGCTGTGGTGGACCTTCCTGCAGTCAGCGTGCCAATTGCACGCTCCCTCAAGACTGGAGACATCTGTGGCTTTTTATTGTCCCCAGCACAAGGTGAACCTGTGTAATGATCATGCTGTTTAATCAGCTTCTTGATTTGCCACACCTATCAAGTGGATTAATTATCTTGGCAAAGGAGAAATGCTCACTAACAGAGATATAAACAAATGTGTGCACAACCTTTCAGAGAAATAAGCTTTTTTTGTGTGCATGGAACATTTCTGGGATCTTTTATTTCAGCTCATGAAACATGGGACCAACACGTTTATATTTTTGTTCAGTGTAGTTTGCCGTTTATGGACAACCCTAATAATAACTATTTTGAATAGATTTGTCCTCTAAAACGATGACATTTGGAGGAAGCGGTATGCTAAGCTTTGGCAGAGGCGGGCATGGTGGTAAATTAACACCACGGCTCATGGGCATGGAGGTAACATTAATTGTGTGGTCGGTGGCAGCGGGCACCAGGCGGGTTTAGGATCTAGGACAGTGCACCTGCTACACAAGTGTCCTAGATTGCCCACCAGATCACTTTAACCCAACCCGTCAAATTAATCAAGTCTTCAGAGGCCATAGAGCCTGTTTGGGGCAGCCATCGGGGGGGTGAAGCATCTGATGAGGACAGAGAGACCGTCTGGGCAGCCATCAGGGGAGGGGGAAGGGTGGGGGGAGTGAAGCATCTGATGAGGACAGAGAGACCGTCTGGGCAGCCATCAGGGGAGGGGGAAGGGTGGGGGAGTGAAGCATCTGATGAGGACAGAGAGACCGTCTGGGGCAGCCATCAGGGGAGGGGGAAAGCATCTGATGAGGACAGAGAGACCGTCTGGGGCAGCCATCAGGGGAGGGGGAAGGGTGGGGGGGGTGAAGCATCTGATGAGGACAGAGAGACCGTCTGGGGCAGCCATCAGGGGAGGGGGAAGGGTGGGGGGTGAAGCATCTGATGAGGACAGAGAGACCGTCTGGGGCAGCCATCAGGGGAGGGGGAAGGGTGGGGGAGTGAAGCATCTGATGAGGACAGAGAGACCGTCTGGGCAGCCATCAGGGGAGGGGGGAAGGGTGGGGGGGGAGTGAAGCATCTGATGAGGACAGAGAGACCGTCTGGGGCAGCCATCAGGGGAGGGGGAAGGGTGGGGGAGTGAAGCATCTGATGAGGACAGAGAGACCGTCTGGGGGCAGCCATCAGGGGAGGGGGAAGGGTGGGGAGTGAAGCATCTGATGAGGACAGAGAGACCTGTATGAGCTGATAGGAGGGAATGGTTGTACAAAGAAGCAATGCTTGGTTACACATGACAGTTAAACCCTGTTGGCACTCTCTTCCTGACCCCAACCACTGTGCTGGTGTGGATATGTACCTTTCACTGTGCTTTACATCACAGTTCCCACAACTACAGTGGATGGATGTGTAACCAGGCCAGCGCAGTACCAACAGCTCTGCTCAGTTTGGTTCAGCTCAGTAGCCTAGTGGGGAAAAGGTATTAGTCTAGACTCTAGACAGAACCATTAGTTCTTTGCTAACCAGGTTCCCCACATAAAATATGTTCTGAATGTGAGTCAAGGTATAGACATTCATGTGATGGGTGATGTCTGATGTGATGAACCATGTGTTAACACGGAGGGGCCCAGGAGGCCCCGAGGGACAGGGGATGACTAACTCACTACTCTTCCTAATCTAGGACAGCTAGGCACACCGCACATCCTTCATGACTCTCATGTTTTAGTCGTGTTGGGCCAAAAATATGTCCGCCGAGGTTAGTCAAACTGGGTCGCCCGCCCGACGGCTTTTTTTGGATCACAAAAAAAGAAGTAAATTGTGCCATCTAAATGATCTCCGCCTCCTGAAAAGCCACCCTGGACAGCAAAAAGCCTTCCCCGTCAGTTTATTTTTACTAGCATCAAAGTGGGTCAATGACGCCACAGAAAAATATGACGAAACCTCATTTCAACAGTGTCTGAATGGGCCACCACAGGAAGAGAGGGTCACATCTAATAGTCCTTTTCAAAACCTTTTTATTGGTCATATAGAAAATAAAGTAAGCTGTATCAACAAACATACTATATATACACACACATCAATAACTTAGACATTTCAGAGAACCACGGTTAAAACCACAGTCATTATATATGAATACATCATATTACTTATCTACAGATTGCAAAAAGTACAATAATTTACAAATAGTTACAATTAACTATTCTCTGTTTTCCATACAAAGTACTGCAATATCTTATTACAACCCAGACAGAAAAATACCAAAAACAGTTTAATAATAACTTGATATACCATTCAGACACTTCCAACAGCTTGATTTTCAGACTTAATACCTTTGAAACATAGACCTATACTGAGTGAGAAATACCTGCACAGTCAAATGTTCACCAAGCATAATTTGATTCAAAAAGCCTACATATCTCTACTACAGCTAGCAAATCATCACACAGGTGCTGATAAGTTATTCATCCTCTCCAATACAACTCGCTTTTAAACATAAAGCCATAACTAAGTAAAAACGAGATCCGCTGCAGAACAAATTAATTCCAGTGTTTTTAAGATCAATATCAGATACACATTCAACGAACAAAGACAAACAAATAGAGTTTCAGGAGACAATGAGCAGTAATGATTGAATTAGCAGCATGGTAGGAACCAAACTAATCAAACCACAAATGACAACAGAAATTGCAAGTGGCCCTTATGTTACTCAGGATTGTGTTCCTGGTCACTTCTTCTACTTCAGGACATAACTTCAGCCCTGTTTTACAGATTGTATAATCACACATCTATAGACTGTATAATATCTGTAGGTTTAGTCTTTAGAACAGGTAATACCAGTCGTCTAATCTATGGAGTGATATATGTGACAACAGAAATTCAATGTGTGAATACATATTCAGTTTCTGCTGGTTCTAATATCACTCCATAGTCTTCCGGTTTAGGCGTTTCTGTCAGGGGAAGTCTACTGTTAGAGAATGGTTAGTCAGGCATTGGGCTACTTCACCCTAGACTAGAATCCCTTTAGACGGGCATCACAGTGAGTGAATATCTGGGGCGTGTCCAGTGAGGGTGGAACGCTCAACAACGTTGCAGATAAAAATATAAACGAATGGATCTGACACAATTCCCAATATCTGTTCTACACAATGTATTTATATCTGAACAGTTGTACCCTCTAGCAGTTCCTATGGTTTTCATTCTCCTTAACCAACATAAACTAAGGGCCAACTGCAGTTTGGTGTGTAGGGTAAAAGAACAATGCCACAAGAATTCAACCAAAACACAGGAGCTGTTGGTATAAAATCATTAGACCACAGTCACTATTACAACAATATAGACTACTCTTCTAGCTTTACTCTCACGCCTGTCCACTGAGTTTGCATATGTATAAGGGTCACTTTTTTCACGACGGTCAACACTACCTACAGTAGCCACCTACTATACACCTGTGTGTGTGTGTGTGTGTGTGTGTGTGTGTGTGTGTGTGTGTGTGTGTGTTACTCCCTCTCCAGAAGAGATACATGTACAGTGAGCACCACATCGGACAGTGACCATTTGTTTTGTTATTTTGGTTCTGTACTCCGGCACTTTGAGTTTGAAAGGATACAATGACAATGAGGGTGAAGTGCAGACTGTCAGCTTTAATTTGAGGGTATTTTCATACATATCGGATGAACCGTTTAGAAATGACAGCACCTTTTGTACATGGGCCCCCCCATTTCAAGGTCGTACAAGTGTTTGAATGCAGGAGAGCTGTTGATGAATGTATTGATTCTAGACTTTGATATTGCCTTTGGAGGTTGTTGTTGGGGTGTGACAACAGGAGGAGGCAGTGTCTATGCAAATGAAGCTGGCCGTCATAAGGCTCAGAAATTAAAATCAATCAATCAGGAACATTGCAGTTTGGTTCATCATTAACAAGAAAAAATAAACCGGTGAACTCAATTATGTCAAAAGACCCGGTTGTCTGAGGATGACCACTGTAGTGGATGACCGGAGAATACTCTC
>NW_026283828.1:0-3737 GCF_023373465.1 Oncorhynchus keta
GTATAGTGAAAAACATCACCAAATGGACATGATGAAATCAACACAACGAGTGATGGAAAGGTACAACTATCACTGGTTGGCCATCCTGTGTTCATCAGGCCAGTCAATTTTGCATTTTTGAGCATGTCAAATTTCATATGGTAAATGCCCATTGAACCATATTGCAAATGCACGTGCACTTGCAATATGATTCTATAGTGAAAAAACATCACCAAATGGACATGATGAAATCAACACAACGAGTGATGGAAAGGAAAAACTATCACTGCCCGGCCATCCTCTGTTCCCATAGCGGGCATTAATATCAGAATGACCGGTAAATGCATTTACAACCATATTTTTATTTTTGGGTTACCAGGTGCCTATTTTCAATCACCAGTTGCACAACAATACGTATCCATCAGAATATTTTAAACAGTCCATAAAGCACTCAGGACGGCCCCCATAGATAGAGGGCCGTAGTAGGGTACTCCCATAGCGGGCATGAACAACAGGAGTCCCGATAAATGCATTTACAACCATATTTTATTTTGGGGTTACCAGTTGCACAACAATGCCGTGCATTTGCAATATGATTGTATAGTGAAAAAGAAACATCACCAAATGGACATGATGAAATCAACACAGCAGTGATGGAAAGGAACAACTATCACTGCCAGGCCATCCTGTGTTCATCAGGCTAATCAATTTTGCATTCCTGCAGGATTTTATAGCATGACAAAATCGTCGATGGTACCTGCTCATTGAACCATATTGCAAATGCACAGTGACTTTGCAAAAGTGAGAAAACATAAACAAATGGACATGATGAAATCAACACAACGGAGTGATGGAAAGGTACAACTATCACTGCTCGGCCATCCTGTGTTCATCAGGCCAGTCAATTTTGCATTTTTGAGCATGTCAAATTTCATATGGTAAATGCCCATTGAAACATATTGCAAATGCACGTGCATTTGCAATATGATTCTATAGTGAAAAAACATCACCAAATGGACATGATGAAATCAACACAGCGAGTGATGGAGAGGAACGACTATCACTGCCAGGCCATCCCGAGTTCAGGCCAGTCAATTTTGCATTTCTGCAGGATTTTTGAGCATGTCAAATTTCTTATGGCATGAGGCCCCCAAAAGTGACTTTTGACTTTGACGTTTGACTTCCTATGAAATCATATTGTAAATGGACAAATCATATTCCTTATGCACAAGTAAAAAAAAAAAAAATGATAATAAAATACAACTAAAGTATGTTAATACAGTTCTTATACGTGTGTATAAGAACTTTTTTAGAGTGTGTGAAGTTTTTACAAAATTTGACATTTTGTCTTTTGCCTTTTGACTTCCTATGAAATCATATTGAAAATGGACCAAACATATTACATATGCGCATGTAAAAAAAAAAGATGATAATAAAATTGGACAAAAGTATATTCATACAGTTCTTTCACATGTGTAATTGTAACGTCGTTCTTCATTTGTAGAAAGAGAGTCGGACCGAAATGCAGCATAGTGTTTACTCATGACTTTAATAGAAAAAAGTGGCACATGAAATAACGAAACAAAATACAAAACAACAAACGGAACGAGAAACCTAATACAGCCTATCTGGTGAAACTACACAGAGACAGGAACAATCACCCACGAAATACAAAGCGAAACCAGTCTATCTAAATACGGTTCCCAATCAGAGACAACGAGAATCACCTGACTCTGATTGAGAACCGCCTCAGGCAGCCAAGCCCATACAACACCCCTACTCAGCCGCAATCCCAATAATACAAAAACCCCAATACGAAATATAACAACATAAACCCATGTCACACCCTGGCCTGACCAAATAATTAAAGAAAACACAAAATACTAAGACCAAGGCTTGACAGTAATTGACAAAAAATCGAAAGAATTTCAAAAATGGTCCAGAAAGCACTTTTTTAAGGGGTGATAAGTTTTTGACAAAAAAAATAATTTTTTCAAAATTTTCAGTATGAAAAACCATGGTGGAGCGGATTCGCCACCTGTTGAATTTTTAAAGTGTTACAACTGGCAATTGCCATATGGCATTTGCAATACACTTTGCATGAATCAACGCCGAATTGGGTGGTATTGGACAATGTGTATATGGTTTGTCCGATGCCAATGACTTCCCATTCATTTTTGTCCAATACAGGGGGTAATTCCCTTACATACCTACAGTGCCTTCAGAAAGTAGTTATACCTTGACTTATTTCATGTTTTATTTTGTTACACCCGTGAGTATTTCCACAACTGGACTGTGCAACATTTGCCCATTTATTATATTTAAAAATTCTTCAAGCTCTGTCAAATTGGTTGTTGATCGTTGCTAGACAAACCATTGTAACTCGGCCACACAGGAACATTCACTGTGTTCTTGGTAAGCAACTCCCTTAGTGTAGATTTGGCCTTGTGTGTTTAAGGTTATTGTCCTGCTGAAAGGTGAATTCATCTCCCAATGTCTGGTGGAAAGCAGACGGAACTAGGTTTTCCTCTACAATTTTACCTGTATTTAGCTCTATTCTGTTTCTTTTTATCCTGAAAAACTCCCCAGTCCTTAACGATTACAAGCATACACATAACATGATGCAGCCACAACTATGTTTGAAAATATGTAGAGTGGTACTCAGTAATGTGTTGTGTTGGATTTGCCACAAAAATAACACATTGGATTCAGGACAAAAAGTAAATTGCTTTGCCAAATGTTTTTGTATTATTACTTTGGTGCCTTTTTGCGAACAGGATGCATATCTTAGAATAGTTTTATTATGTACAGGCTACCTTCTTTTCACTCTGTCATTTAGGTTATTAATGTGGAGTAACTACAATGTTGTTGATCCATCCTCAGGTGTCTCCTATCAAAGCCATTAAACTCTGTAACTGTTTGGCCTCATGGTGAAATCCCTGAGTGGTTTCCTTCCTCTCCGGCAACTGAGTTAGGAAGGACGCCTGTATCTTGGTAGTGACTGGGTGTATTGACACTCCATCCAAAGTGTAATTATTAACTACATCATGTTCAAAGGCATATTCATAGTCAACTTGTTTTTGTACCCATCTACCAATAGGTGGCCTTCTTTGCGAGGCATTGGAAAACCTCCCTGGTCTTTGAGATTTAATCTGTGTTTGAAATTCACTACCTCACTGAGGGACCTTACAGATACATGTATTTGTAGGGTACAGAGATTAAGTAGTCACTCAAAAATCATGTTAAACACTATTACTGCACACAGAGTGAGTCCATGTAACGTATTGTGACTTGTTAAGCTCATTCTAATTCTGAACTTATTTAGGCTTGCCATAACAAAGGTGTTGAATACTTATTGATTAAAGACATTTCAGATTTTCAGTTTTTTATTAATTTGTAAACATTTCTAAAGACATAATTCCACTTAGACATTATGGGGTATTGTGCTTAGGCCAGTGACACAAAATCTCAATTTAATAAATGGTTTATTCAGGCTATAACACAACAAAAAGTGGAAAAACTCCATGAGTGTGAGTACTTTCTGAAGGCCCTGTATTTGGTGTTACTTGTTTGTTTCATTCAGCACACTGGGAGGGTTTGATACCATGACTCACACTGGGAGGGTTTGATACTATGACTCACACTGGGAGGGTTTGATACCATGACTCACACTGGGAGGGTTTGATACTATGACTCACACTGGGAGGGTGTGATACTATGACTCACACTGGGAGGGTTTGATACCATGACTCACACTG
>NW_026283829.1:0-1013 GCF_023373465.1 Oncorhynchus keta
ACACCACTGCATAGGGCTGATGGAAAAACAGCAGTCACACACAACATGGCGTTAAATCACCCCTACACCACTGCATAGGGCAGATGGAACGACAGCAGTCACACACAACATGATGTTAAATCACCACTACACCACTGCATAGGGCCGATGGAAAGACAGCAGTCACACACAACATTATGTTAAATCACCACTACACCACTGCATAGGGCTGATGGAAAGACAGCAGTCACACACAACATCATGTTCTATCACCCCTACACCACTGCATAGGGCTGATGGAAAGACAGCAGTCACACACAACATGGCGTTAAATCACCCCTACACCACTGCATAGGGCAGATGGAACGACAGCAGTCACACACAACATGATGTTAAATCACCACTACACCACTGCATAGGGCCGATGGAAAGACAGCAGTCACACACAACATTATGTTAAATCACCACTACACCACTGCATAGGGCCGATGGAAAGACAGCAGTCACACACAACATGGTGTTAAATCACCACTACACCACTGCATAGGGCTGATGGAAAGACAGCAGTCACACACAACATTATGTTAAATCACCACTACACCACTGCATAGGGCCGATGGAAAGACAGCAGTCACACACAACATTATGTTAAATCACCCCTACACCACTGGATAGGGCTGATGGAAAGACAGCAGTCACACACAACATTATGTTAAATCACCACTACACCACTGCATAGGGCCGATGGAAAGACAGCAGTCACACACAACATTATGTTAAATCACTCCTACACCACTGCAGAGGGCCGATGGAAAGACAGCAGTCACACACAACATTATGTTAAATCACCCCTACACCACTGCAGAGGGCCGATGGAACGACAGCAGTTACCCTCCAAAATGTATGCAAAAAAGTATGCACTACCATTTTAAGAATAATGTATATTTTAATAGGCCTACCCAAAGGCATTGTGCATTGACATTCACATTATTTTCTAATTTTAAAATATGTCAGAATAATGTGGGTGTTGCCTG
>NW_026283830.1:0-24230 GCF_023373465.1 Oncorhynchus keta
TGCTGTATATTTGAGATGAAATGAACATTGTGAACAGTTTTCGGCAAGTTGCAACATTGAAATACAGAAAAAAAAAATTTCTCCAAAAACAAGCTCTAAATCATGTTTGATACACTCTGGATGTCCAATTTTTGCTGTGCTGTCTTTTTGAGATGAAATTAACATTGTGGACAGTTTTCAGCAAGTTGCAACATTGAAATACAAAAAAAACTGTTTTTGCATAAACAAGCTCTAAATCATGTTTGATGCACTCTGGATGTCCAATTTTGCTGTGCTGTCTATTTGAGATGAAATGAACATTGTGGACAGTTTTCAGCAAGTTGCAACATTGAAATGCTGAAAAAGCACTTTTCCATAAACAAGCTCTAAATCATGTTTGATGCACTCTGGATGTGCAATTTTGCTGTGCTGTCTATTTGAGATGAAATGAACATTGTGGACTGTTTTCAGCAAGTTGCAACATTGAAATGCAGAAATAAGCACTTTTCCATAAACAAGCTCCAAATCATGTTTTGATGCACTCTGGATAAAAACTTGCTTTTGTTATGTTTATTCGAGATGTTATGAAAACATTGTGGACTGTTTTCAGCAAGTTGAAAACATGGAAATGCAGAAATAAGCACTTTTCCATAAACAAGCTCTAAATCATGTTTGATGCACTCTGGATGTCCAATTTTGGCTGTGCTGTCTATTTGAGATGAGATGAACATTGTAAAACTGTTTTCAGCAAGTTGAAACATGGAAATGCAGAAATAAGCACTTTTCCATAAACAAGCTCAAATCATGTTTTGATGCACTCTGGATAAAAACTTGCTTTTGTTATGTTTATTCGAGATGTTATGAAAACATTGTAGACTGTTTTCAGCAAGTTGAA
Organism: Oncorhynchus keta; assembly: GCF_023373465.1. NCBI lineage: Eukaryota > Metazoa > Chordata > Actinopteri > Salmoniformes > Salmonidae > Oncorhynchus > Oncorhynchus keta. The sequence continues at coordinate 875 of NW_026283830.1, forward strand.
ACATGGAAATGCAGAAATAAGCACTTTTCCATAAACAAGCTCCAAATCATGTTTTTTCTGTTATGTTTATTCGAGATGTTATGAAAACACTATAAACTGTTTTCAGCAAGTTGAAACATGGAAATGCAGAAATAAGCACTTTTCCATAAACAAGCTCTAAATCATGTTTGATGCACTCTGGATGTCCAATTTTGGCTGTGCTGTCTATTTGAGATGAAATGAACATTGAAAAACTGTTTTCAGCAAGTTGCAACATTGAAATGCAGAAATAAGCACTTTTCCATAAACAAGCTCCAAATCATGTTTTGATGCACTCTGGATAAAAACTTGCTTTTGTTATGTTTATTCGAGATGAGAAAACACTATAAACTGTTTTCAGCAAGTTGAAAACATGGAAATGCAGAAATAAGCACTTTTCCATAAACAAGCTCTAAATCATGTTTGATGCACTCTGGATGTCCAATTTTGGCTGTGCTGTCTATTTGAGATGAGATGAACATTGTAAAACTGTTTTCAGCAAGTTGAAACATGGAAATGCAGAAATAAGCACTTTTCCATAAACAAGCTCCAAATCATGTTTTGATGCACTCTGGATAAAAACTTGCTTTTGTTATGTTTATTCGAGATGTTATGAAAACATTGTAGACTGTTTTCAGCAAGTTGAAACATGGAAATGCAGAAATAAGCACTTTTCCATAAACAAGCTCCAAATCATGTTTTGATGCACTCTGGATAAAAACTTGCTTCTGTTATGTTTATTCGAGATGTTATGAAAACACTATAAACTGTTTTCAGCAAGTTGAAAACATGGAAATGCAGAAATAAGCACTTTTCCATAAACAAGCTCTAAATCATGTTTGATGAACTCTGGATGTCCAATTTTGGCTGTGCTGTCTATTTGAGATGAGCTGAACATTGTAAAACTGTTTTCAGCAAGTTGCAACATTGAAATGCTGAAATAAGCACTTTTCCATAAACAAGCTCTAAATCATGTTTGATGCACTCTGGATGTCCAATTTTGGCTGTGCTGTCTATTTGAGATGAGGTGAACATTGAAAAACTGTTTTCAGCAAGTTGCAACATTGAAATGCAGAAATAAGCACTTTTCCATAAACAAGCTCCAAATCATGTTTTGATGCACTCTGGATAAAAACTTGCTTTTGTTATGTTTATTCGAGATGTTATGAAAACACTATAAACTGTTTTCAGCAAGTTGAAAACATGGAAATGCAGAAATAAGCACTTTTCCATAAACAAGCTCTAAATCATGTTTGATGCACTCTGGATGTCCAATTTTGGCTGTGCTGTCTGAACATTGTAAAACTGTTTTCAGCAAGTTGCAACATTGAAATGCTGAAATAAGCACTTTTCCATAAACAAGCTCTAAATCATGTTTGATGCACTCTGGATGTCCAATTTTGGCTGTGCTGTCTATTTGAGATGAGCTGAACATTGTAAAACTGTTTTCAGCAAGTTGCAACATAGAAATGCAGAAATAAGCACTTTTCCATAAACAAGCTCTAAATCATGTTTTGATGCACTCTGGATAAAAACTTGCTTTTGTTATGTTTATTCGAGATGTTATTGAAAACACTGTAAACTATTTTCAGCAAGTTGAAAACATGGAAATGCTGAAATAAGCACTTTTCCATAAACAAACTCTAAATCATGTTTGATGCACTCTGGATGTCCAATTTTGGCTGTGCTGTCTATTTGAGATGAGATGAACATTGTAAAACTGTTTTCAGCAAGTTGCAACATTGAAATGCTGAAATAAGCACTTTTCCATAAACAAGCTCTAAATCATGTTTGATGCACTCTGGACAATTTTGGCTGTGCTGTCTATTTGAGAATGAACATTGAAAAACTGTTTTGAGTTGCAACATTGAAATGCTGGCACTTTTCCATAAACAAGCTCCAAATCATGTTTTGATGCACTCTGGATAAAAACTTGCTTTTGTTATGTTTATTCGAGATGTTATGAAAACACTATAACTGTTTTCAGCAAGTTGAAAACATGGAAATGCAGAAATAAGCACTTTTCTCTAAATCATGTTTGAACTGGATGTCCAATTTTGGCTGTGCTGTCTATTTGAGAAATGAACATTGTAAAACTGTTTTTTGCAACATGAAATGCTGAAATAAGCACTTTTCCATTAAACAAGCTCTAAATCATGTTTGATGCACTCTGGATGTCCAATTTTGGCTGTGCTGTCTATTTGAGATGAGCTGAACATTGTAAAACTGTTTTCAGCAAGTTGCAACATTGAAATGCTGAAATAAGCACTTTTCCATAAACAAGCTCTAAATCATGTTTGATGCACTCTGGATGTCCAATTTTGGCTGTGCTGTCTATTTGAGATGAGCTGAACATTGTAAAACTGTTTTCAGCAAGTTGCAACATTGAAATGCTGAAATAAGCACTTTTCCATAAACAAGCTCTAAATCATGTTTGATGCACTCTGGATGTCCAATTTTGGCTGTGCTGTCTATTTGAGATGAGGTGAACATTGAAAAACTGTTTTCAGCAAGTTGCAACATTGAAATGCAGAAATAAGCACTTTTCCATAAACAAGCTCCAAATCATGTTTTGATGCACTCTGGATAAAAACTTGCTTTTGTTATGTTTATTCGAGATGTTATGAAAACACTATAAACTGTTTTCAGCAAGTTGAAAACATGGAAATGCAGAAATAAGCACTTTTCCATAAACAAGCTCTAAATCATGTTTGATGCACTCTGGATGTCCAATTTTGGCTGTGCTGTCTATTTGAGATGAGGTGAACATTGTAAAACTGTTTTCAGCAAGTTGCAACATTGAAATGCTGAAATAAGCACTTTTCCATAAACAAGCTCTAAATCATGTTTGATGCACTCTGGATGTCCAATTTTGGCTGTGCTGTCTATTTGAGATGAGCTGAACATTGTAAAACTGTTTTCAGCAAGTTGCAACATTGAAATGCAGAAATAAGCACTTTTCCATAAACAAGCTCTAAATCATGTTTTGATGCACTCTGGATAAAAACTTGCTTTTGTTATGTTTATTCGAGATGTTATTGAAAACACTGTAAACTATTTTCAGCAAGTTGAAAACATGGAAATGCTGAAATAAGCACTTTTCCATAAACAAACTCTAAATCATGTTTGATGCACTCTGGATGTCCAATTTTGGCTGTGCTGTCTATTTGAGATGAGATGAACATTGTAAAACTGTTTTCAGCAAGTTGCAACATTGAAATGCTGAAATAAGCACTTTTCCATTAAACAAGCTCTAAATCATGTTTGATGCACTCTGGATGTCAATTTTGGCTGTGCTGTCTATTTGAGATGAGGTGAACATTGAAAAACTGTTTTCAGCAAGTTGCAACATTGAAATGCAGAAAAAACTTTTCCATAAACAAGCTCCAAATCATGTTTTGATGCACTCTGGATAAAAACTTGCTTTTGTTATGTTTATTCGAGATGTTATGAAAACACTATAAACTGTTTTCAGCAAGTTGAAAACATGGAAATGCAGAAATAAGCACTTTTCCATAAACAAGCTCTAAATCATGTTTGATGCACTCTGGATGTCCAATTTTGGCTGTGCTGTCTATTTGAGATGTGAACATTGTAAAACTGTTTTTTGCAACATTGAAATGAGCACTTTTCCATGCTCTAAATCATGTTTGATGCACTCTGGATGTCCAATTTTGGCTGTGCTGTCTATTTGAGATGAGATGAACATTGTAAAACTGTTTTCAGCAAGTTGCAACATTGAAATGCTGAAATAAGCACTTTTCCATAAACAAGCTCTAAATCATGTTTGATGCACTCTGGATGTCCAATTTTGGCTGTGCTGTCTATTTGAGATGAGCTGAACATTGTAAAACTGTTTTCAGCAAGTTGCAACATGAAATGCAGAAATAAGCACTTTTCCATAAACAAGCTCTAAATCATGTTTTGATGCACTCTGGATAAAAACTTGCTTTTGTTATGTTTATTCGAGATGTTATTGAAAACACTGTAAACTGTTTTCAGCAAGTTGAAAACATGGAAATGCTGAAATAAGCACTTTTCCATAAACAAGCTCTAAATCATGTTTGATGCACTCTGGATGTCCAATTTTGGCTGTGCTGTCTATTTGAGATGAGATGAACATTGTAAAACTGTTTTCAGCAAGTTGCAACATTGAAATGCTGAAATAAGCACTTTTCCATAAACAAGCTCTAAATCATGTTTGATGCACTCTGGATGTCCAATTTTGGCTGTGCTGTCTATTTGAGATGAGCTGAACATTGTAAAACTGTTTTCAGCAAGTTGCAACATTGAAATGCTGAAATAAGCACTTTTCCATAAACAAGCTCTAAATCATGTTTGATGCACTCTGGATGTCCAATTTTGGCTGTGCTGTCTATTTGAGATGAGGTGAACATTGAAAAACTGTTTTCAGCAAGTTGCAACATTGAAATGCAGAAATAAGCACTTTTCCATAAACAAGCTCCAAATCATGTTTTGATGCACTCTGGATAAAAACTTGCTTTTGTTATGTTTATTCGAGATGTTATGAAAACACTATAAACTGTTTTCAGCAAGTTGAAAACATGGAAATGCAGAAATAAGCACTTTTCCATAAACAAGCTCTAAATCATGTTTGATGCACTCTGGATGTCCAATTTTGGCTGTGCTGTCTATTTGAGATGAGCTGAACATTGTAAAACTGTTTTCAGCAAGTTGCAACATAGAAATGCAGAAATAAGCACTTTTCCATAAACAAGCTCTAAATCATGTTTTGATGCACTCTGGATAAAAACTTGCTTTTGTTATGTTTATTCGAGCACTGTTTTCAGCAAGTTGAAAACATGGAAATAAGCACTTTTCCATAAACAAGCTCTAAATCATGTTTGATGCACCAATTTTGGCTGTGCTGTCTATTTGAGATGAGGATGAACATTGTAAAACTGTTTTCAGCAAGTTGCAACATTGAAATGCAGAAATAAGCACTTTTCCATAAACAAGCTCCAAATCATGTTTTGATGCACTCTGGATAAAAACTTGCTTTTGTTATGTTTATTCGAGATGTTATGAAAACATTGTAAACTGTTTTCAGCAAGTTGAAAACATGGAAATGCAGAAATAAGCACTTTTCCATAAACAAGCTCTAAATCATGTTTGATGCACTCTGGATGTCCAATTTTGGCTGTGCTGTCTATTTGAGATGAGATGAACATTGTAAAACTGTTTTCAGCAAGTTGCAACATTGAAATGCAGAAATAAGCACTTTTCCATAAACAAGCTCCAAATCATGTTTTGATGCACTCTGGATAAAAACTTGCTTTTGTTATGTTTATTCGAGATGTTATGAAAACATTGTAAACTGTTTTCAGCAAGTTGAAACATGGAAATGCAGAAATAAGCACTTTTCCATAAACAAGCTCCAAATCATGTTTTGATGCACTCTGGATAAAAACAATTTTTGTTATGTTTATTCGAGATGTTATGAAAACATTGTAAACTGTTTTCAGCAAGTTGAAAACATGGAAATGCAGAAATAAGCACTTTTCCATAAACAAGCTCTAAATCATGTTTGATGCACTCTGGATGTCCAATTTTGGCTGTGCTGTCTATTTGAGATGAGATGAACATTGTAAAACTGTTTTCAGCAAGTTGCAACATTGAAATGCTGAAATAAGCACTTTTCCATAAACAAGCTCTAAATCATGTTTGATGCACTCTGGATGTCCAATTTTGGCTGTGCTGTCTATTTGAGATGAGCTGAACATTGTAAAACTGTTTTCAGCAAGTTGCAACATTGAAATGCAGAAATAAGCACTTTTCCATAAACAAGCTCCAAATCATGTTTTGATGCACTCTGGATAAAAACTTGCTTTTGTTATGTTTATTCGAGATGTTATTGAAAACACTGTAAACTATTTTCAGCAAGTTGAAAACATGGAAATGCTGAAATAAGCACTTTTCCATAAACAAGCTCTAAATCATGTTTGATGCACTCTGGATGTCCAATTTTGGCTGTGCTGTCTATTTGAGATGAGATGAACATTGTAAAACTGTTTTCAGCAAGTTGCAACATTGAAATGCTGAAATAAGCACTTTTCCATTAAACAAGCTCTAAATCATGTTTGATGCACTCTGGATGTCCAATTTTGGCTGTGCTGTCTATTTGAGATGAGCTGAACATTGTAAAACTGTTTTCAGCAAGTTGCAACATAGAAATGCAGAAATAAGCACTTTTCCATAAACAAGCTCTAAATCATGTTTTGATGCACTCTGGATAAAAACTTGCTTTTGTTATGTTTATTCGAGATGTTATGAAAACACTATAAACTATTTTCAGCAAGTTGAAAACATGGAAATGCTGAAATAAGCACTTTTCCATAAACAAACTCTAAATCATGTTTGATGCACTCTGGATGTCCAATTTTGGCTGTGCTGTCTATTTGAGATGAGATGAACATTGTAAAACTGTTTTCAGCAAGTTGCAACATTGAAATGCTGAAATAAGCACTTTTCCATAAACAAGCTCTAAATCATGTTTGATGCACTTTGATTTTGCTGTGCTGTCTGATGATTGTAAAACTGTTTTCAGCAAGTTGCAACATTGAAATGCTGAAATAAGCACTTTTCCATAAACAAGCTCTAAATCATGTTTGATGCACTCTGGATGTCCAATTTTGGCTGTGCTGTCTATTTGAGATGAGCTGAACATTGTAAAACTGTTTTCAGCAAGTTGCAACATTGAAATGCTGAAATAAGCACTTTTCCATAAACAAGCTCTAAATCATGTTTGATGCACTCTGGATGTCCAATTTTGGCTGTGCTGTCTATTTGAGATGAGGTGAACATTGAAAAACTGTTTTCAGCAAGTTGCAACATTGAAATGCAGAAATAAGCACTTTTCCATAAACAAGCTCCAAATCATGTTTTGATGCACTCTGGATAAAAACTTGCTTTTGTTATGTTTATTCGAGATGTTATGAAAACACTATAAACTGTTTTCAGCAAGTTGAAAACATGGAAATGCAGAAATAAGCACTTTTCCATAAACAAGCTCTAAATCATGTTTGATGCACTCTGGATGTCCAATTTTGGCTGTGCTGTCTATTTGAGATGAGATGAACATTGTAAAACTGTTTTCAGCAAGTTGAAACATTGAAATGCAGAAATAAGCACTTTTCCATAAACAAGCTCAAATCATGTTTTGATGCACTCTTGTAAAAACTTGCTGTATGTTTATTCGAGATGTTATGAAAACATTGTAGACTGTTTTCAGCAAGTTGAAACATGGAAATGCAGAAATAAGCACTTTTCCATAAACAAGCTCTAAATCATGTTTGATGCACTCTGGATGTCCAATTTTGGCTGTGCTGTCTATTTGAGATGAGATGAACATTGTAAAACTGTTTTCAGCAAGTTGCAACATTGAAATGCAGAAATAAGCACTTTTCCATAAACAAGCTCCAAATCATGTTTTGATGCACTCTGGATAAAAACTTGCTTTTGTTATGTTTATTCGAGATGTTATGAAAACATTGTAAACTGTTTTCAGCAAGTTGAAAACATGGAAATGCAGAAATAAGCACTTTTCCATAAACAAGCTCTAAATCATGTTTGATGCACTCTGATGTCCAATTTTGGCTGTGCTGTCTATTTGAGATGAGATGAACATTGTAAAACTGTTTTCAGCAAGTTGCAACATTGAAATGCTGAAATAAGCACTTTTCCATAAACAAGCTCTAAATCATGTTTGATGCACTCTGGATGTCCAATTTTGGCTGTGCTGTCTATTTGAGATGAGCTGAACATTGTAAAACTGTTTTCAGCAAGTTGCAACATTGAAATGCAGAAATAAGCACTTTTCCATAAACAAGCTCAAATCATGTTTTGATGCACTCTGGATAAAAACTTGCTTTTGTTATGTTTATTCGAGATGTTATGAAAACACTGTAAACTGTTTTCAGCAAGTTGAAAACATGGAAATGCAGAAATAAGCACTTTTCCATAAACAAGCTCTAAATCATGTTTGATGCACTCTGGATGTCCAATTTTGGCTGTGCTGTCTATTTGAGATGAGATGAACATTGTAAAACTGTTTTCAGCAAGTTGCAACATTGAAATGCTGAAATAAGCACTTTTCCATAAACAAGCTCTAAATCATGTTTGATGCACTCTGGATGTGCAATTTTGGCTGTGCTGTCTATTTGAGATGAGGTGAACATTGAAAAACTGTTTTCAGCAAGTTGCAACATTGAAATGCAGAAATAAGCACTTTTCCATAAACAAGCTCCAAATCATGTTTTGATGCACTCTGGATAAAAACTTGCTTTTGTTATGTTTATTCGAGATGTTATGAAAACACTATAAACTGTTTTCAGCAAGTTGAAAACATGGAAATGCAGAAATAAGCACTTTTCCATAAACAAGCTCTAAATCATGTTTGATGCACTCTGGATGTCCAATTTTGGCTGTGCTGTCTATTTGAGATGAGATGAACATTGTAAAACTGTTTTCAGCAAGTTGCAACATTGAAATGCTGAAATAAGCACTTTTCCATAAACAAGCTCTAAATCATGTTTGATGCACTCTGGATGTCCAATTTTGGCATGAACATTGTAAAACTGTTTTTTGCTGAAATAAGCACTTTTCCATAAACAAGCTCTAAATCATGTTTGATGCACTCTGGATGTCCAATTTTGGCTGTGCTGTCTATTTGAGATGAGCTGAACATTGTAAAACTGTTTTCAGCAAGTTGCAACATTGAAATGCAGAAATAAGCACTTTTCCATAAACAAGCTCTAAATCATGTTTGATGCACTCTGGATGTCCAATTTTGGCTGTGCTGTCTATTTGAGATGAGGTGAACATTGAAAAACTGTTTTCAGCAAGTTGCAACATTGAAATGCAGAAATAAGCACTTTTCCATAAACAAGCTCCAAATCATGTTTTGATGCACTCTGGATAAAAACTTGCTTTTGTTATGTTTATTCGAGATGTTATGAAAACACTATAAACTGTTTTCAGCAAGTTGAAAACATGGAAATGCAGAAATAAGCACTTTTCCATAAACAAGCTCTAAATCATGTTTGATGCACTCTGGATGTCCAATTTTGGCTGTGCTGTCTATTTGAGATGAGATGAACATTGTAAAACTGTTTTCAGCAAGTTGCAACATTGAAATGCTGAAATAAGCACTTTTCCATAAACAAGCTCTAAATCATGTTTTGATGCACTCTGGATAAAAACTTGCTTTTGTTATGTTTATTCGAGATGTTATGAAAACATTGTAGACTGTTTTCAGCAAGTTGAAACATGGAAATGCAGAAATAAGCACTTTTCCATAAACAAGCTCCAAATCATGTTTTGATGCACTCTGGATAAAAACTTGCTTGGCTGTTATGTTTATTCGAGATGTTATGAAAACATTGTAAACTGTTTTCAGCAAGTTGAAAACATTGAAATGCAGAAATAAGCACTTTTCCATAAACAAGCTCTAAATCATGTTTGATGCACTCTGGATGTCCAATTTTGGCTGTGCTGTCTATTTGAGATGAGATGAACATTGTAAAACTGTTTTCAGCAAGTTGTGAAATGCAGAAATAAGCACTTTTCCATAAACAAGCTCTAAATCATGTTTTGATGCACTCTGGAAATAATTTGAGATGTTTTTAAACCAGCAAGTTGAAAATAAACAAGCTTTTCCATAAACAAGCTCTAAATCATGTTTGATGCACTCTGGATGTCCAATTTTGGCTGTGCTGTCTATTTGAGATGAGGTGAACATTGAAAAACTGTTTTCAGCAAGTTGCAACATTGAAATGCAGAAATAAGCACTTTTCCATAAACAAGCTCCAAATCATGTTTTGATGCACTCTGGATAAAAACTTGCTTTTGTTATGTTTATTCGAGATGTTATGAAAACACTATAAACTGTTTTCAGCAAGTTGAAAACATGGAAATGCAGAAATAAGCACTTTTCCATAAACAAGCTCTAAATCATGTTTGATGCACTCTGGATGTCCAATTTTGGCTGTGCTGTCTATTTGAGATGATGAACATTGTAAAACTGTTTTCAGCAAGTTGCAACATTGAAATGCTGAAATAAGCACTTTTCCATAAACAAGCTCTAAATCATGTTTGATGCACTCTGGATGTCCAATTTTGGCTGTGCTGTCTATTTGAGATGAGCTGAACATTGTAAAACTGTTTTCAGCAAGTTGCAACATTGAAATGCAGAAATAAGCACTTTTCCATAAACAAGCTCTAAATCATGTTTTGATGCACTCTGGATAAAAACTTGCTTTTGTTATGTTTATTCGAGATGTTATGAAAACACTGTAAACTGTTTTCAGCAAGTTGAAAACATGGAAATGCTGAAATAAGCACTTTTCCATAAACAAGCTCTAAATCATGTTTGATGCACTCTGGATGTCCAATTTTGGCTGTGCTGTCTATTTGAGATGAGATGAACATTGTAAAACTGTTTTCAGCAAGTTGCAACATTGAAATGCTGAAATAAGCACTTTTCCATTCTAAATCATGTTTGATGCACTCTGGATGTCCAATTTTGGCTGTGCTGTCTATTTGAGAATGAACATTGTAAAACTGTTTTCAGCAAGTTGCAACATTGAAATGCTGAAATAAGCACTTTTCCATAAACAAGCTCTAAATCATGTTTGATGCACTCTGGATGTCCAATTTTGGCTGTGCTGTCTATTTGAGATGAGATGAACATTGTAAAACTGTTTTCAGCAAGTTGCAACAGTTGAAACATTGAAATGCTGAAATAAGCACTTTTCCATAAACAAGCTCTAAATCATGTTTGATGCACTCTGGATGTCCAATTTTGGCTGTGCTGTCTATTTGAGATGAGGTGAACATTGAAAAACTGTTTTCAGCAAGTTGCAACATTGAAATGCAGAAATAAGCACTTTTCCATAAACAAGCTCCAAATCATGTTTTGATGCACTCTGGATAAAAACTTGCTTTTGTTATGTTTATTCGAGATGTTATGAAAACACTATAAACTGTTTTCAGCAAGTTGAAAACATGGAAATGCAGAAATAAGCACTTTTCCATAAACAAGCTCTAAATCATGTTTGATGCACTCTGGATGTCCAATTTTGGCTGTGCTGTCTATTTGAGATGAGATGAACATTGTAAAACTGTTTTCAGCAAGTTGCAACATTGAAATGCAGAAATAAGCACTTTTCCATAAACAAGCTCCAAATCATGTTTTGATGCACTCTGGATAAAAACTTGCTTTGTTATGTTTATTCGAGATGTTATGAAAACATTGTAAACTGTTTTCAGCAAGTTGAAACATGGAAATGCAGAAATAAGCACTTTTCCATAAACAAGCTCTAAATCATGTTTGATGCACTCTGGATAAAAACTTTTTGGCTGTTATGTTTATTTGAGATGTTATGAAAACATTGTAAACTGTTTTCAGCAAGTTGAAAACATGGAAATGCAGAAATAAGCACTTTTCCATAAACAAGCTCTAAATCATGTTTGATGCACTCTGGATGTCCAATTTTGGCTGTGCTGTCTATTTGAGATGATGAACATTGTAAAACTGTTTTCAGCAAGTTGCAACATTGAAATGCTGAAATAAGCACTTTTCCATAAACAAGCTCTAAATCATGTTTGATGCACTCTGGATGTCCAATTTTGGCTGTGCTGTCTATTTGAGATGAGGTGAACATTGAAAAACTGTTTTCAGCAAGTTGCAACATTGAAATGCAGAAATAAGCACTTTTCCATAAACAAGCTCTAAATCATGTTTTGATGCACTCTGGATAAAAACTTGCTTTTGTTATGTTTATTCGAGATGTTATTGAAAACACTGTAAACTATTTTCAGCAAGTTGAAAACATGGAAATGCTGAAATAAGCACTTTTCCATAAACAAACTCTAAATCATGTTTGATGCACTCTGGATGTCCAATTTTGGCTGTGCTGTCTATTTGAGATGAGATGAACATTGTAAAACTGTTTTCAGCAAGTTGCAACATTGAAATGCTGAAATAAGCACTTTTCCATAAACAAGCTCTAAATCATGTTTGATGCACTCTGGATGTCAATTTTGGCTGTGCTGTCTATTTGAGATTGAACATTGTAAAACTGTTTTCAGCAAGTTGCAACATTGAAATGCTGAAATAAGCACTTTTCCATAAACAAGCTCTAAATCATGTTTGATGCACTCTGGATGTCCAATTTTGGCTGTGCTGTCTATTTGAGATGAGGTGAACATGAAAAACTGTTTTCAGCAAGTTGCAACATTGAAATGCAGAAATAAGCACTTTTCCATAAACAAGCTCCAAATCATGTTTTGATGCACTCTGGATAAAAACTTGCTTTTGTTATGTTTATTCGAGATGTTATGAAAACATTATAAACTGTTTTCAGCAAGTTGAAAACATGGAAATGCAGAAATAAGCACTTTTCCATAAACAAGCTCTAAATCATGTTTGATGCACTCTGGATGTCCAATTTTGGCTGTGCTGTCTATTTGAGATGAGATGAACATTGTAAAACTGTTTTCAGCAAGTTGAAACATGGAAATGCAGAAATAAGCACTTTTCCATAAACAAGCTCCAAATCATGTTTTGATGCACTCTGGATAAAAACTTGCTTTTGTTATGTTTATTCGAGATGTTATGAAAACATTGTAGACTGTTTTCAGCAAGTTGAAACATGGAAATGCAGAAATAAGCACTTTTCCATAAACAAGCTCCAAATCATGTTTTGATGCACTCTGGATAAAAACTTGCTTTTGTTATGTTTATTCGAGATGTTATGAAAACACTATAAACTGTTTTCAGCAAGTTGAAAACATGGAAATGCAGAAATAAGCACTTTTCCATAAACAAGCTCTAAATCATGTTTGATGCACTCTGGATGTCCAATTTTGGCTGTGCTGTCTATTTGAGATGAGCTGAACATTGTAAAACTGTTTTCAGCAAGTTGCAACATTGAAATGCTGAAATAAGCACTTTTCCATAAACAAGCTCTAAATCATGTTTGATGCACTCTGGATGTCCAATTTTGGCTGTGCTGTCTATTTGAGATGAGGTGAACATTGAAAAACTGTTTTCAGCAAGTTGCAACATTGAAATGCAGAAATAAGCACTTTTCCATAAACAAGCTCCAAATCATGTTTTGATGCACTCTGGATAAAAACTTGCTTTTGTTATGTTTATTCGAGATGTTATGAAAACACTATAAACTGTTTTCAGCAAGTTGAAAACATGGAAATGCAGAAATAAGCACTTTTCCATAAACAAGCTCTAAATCATGTTTGATGCACTCTGGATGTCCAATTTTGGCTGTGCTGTCTATTTGAGATGAGGTGAACATTGTAAAACTGTTTTCAGCAAGTTGCAACATAGAAATGCAGAAATAAGCACTTTTCCATAAACAAGCTCCAAATCATGTTTTGATGCACTCTGGATAAAAACTTGCTTTTGTTATGTTTATTCGAGATGTTATGAACATTGTATAAACTGTTTTCAGCAAGTTGAAAACATGGAAATGCAGAAATAAGCACTTTTCCATAAACAAGCTCTAAATCATGTTTGATGCACTCTGGATGTCCAATTTTGGCTGTGCTGTCTATTTGAGATGAGGTGAACATTGAAAAACTGTTTTCAGCAAGTTGCAACATTGAAATGCAGAAATAAGCACTTTTCCATAAACAAGCTCTAAATCATGTTTTGATGCACTCTGGATAAAAACTTGCTTTTGTTATGTTTATTCGAGATGTTATTGAAAACACTGTAAACTATTTTCAGCAAGTTGAAAACATGGAAATGCAGAAATAAGCACTTTTCCATAAACAAGCTCTAAATCATGTTTGATGCACTCTGGATGTCCAATTTTGGCTGTGCTGTCTATTTGAGATGAGGTGAACATTGTAAAACTGTTTTCAGCAAGTTGCAACATTGAAATGCTGAAATAAGCACTTTTCCATAAACAAGCTCTAAATCATGTTTGATGCACTCTGGATGTCCAATTTTGGCTGTGCTGTCTATTTGAGATGAGCTGAACATTGTAAAACTGTTTTCAGCAAGTTGCAACATTGAAATGCTGAAATAAGCACTTTTCCATAAACAAGCTCTAAATCATGTTTGATGCACTCTGGATGTGCAATTTTGGCTGTGCTGTCTATTTGAGATGAGGTGAACATTGAAAAACTGTTTTCAGCAAGTTGCAACATTGAAATGCAGAAATAAGCACTTTTCCATAAACAAGCTCCAAATCATGTTTTGATGCACTCTGGATAAAAACTTGCTTTTGTTATGTTTATTCGAGATGTTATGAAAACACTATAAACTGTTTTCAGCAAGTTGAAAACATGGAAATGCAGAAATAAGCACTTTTCCATAAACAAGCTCTAAATCATGTTTGATGCACTCTGGATGTCCAATTTTGGCTGTGCTGTCTATTTGAGATGAGATGAACATTGTAAAACTGTTTTCAGCAAGTTGCAACATTGAAATGCAGAAATAAGCACTTTTCCATAAACAAGCTCCAAATCATGTTTTGATGCACTCTGGATAAAAACTTGCTTTTGTTATGTTTATTCGAGATGTTATGAAAACATTGTAGACTGTTTTCAGCAAGTTGAAACATGGAAATGCAGAAATAAGCACTTTTCCATAAACAAGCTCCAAATCATGTTTTGATGCACTCTGGATAAAAACTTGCTTTTGTTATGTTTATTCGAGATGTTATGAAAACACTATAAACTGTTTTCAGCAAGTTGAAAACATGGAAATGCAGAAATAAGCACTTTTCCATAAACAAGCTCTAAATCATGTTTGATGCACTCTGGATGTCCAATTTTGGCTGTGCTGTCTATTTGAGATGAGCTGAACATTGTAAAACTGTTTTCAGCAAGTTGCAACATTGAAATGCTGAAATAAGCACTTTTCCATAAACAAGCTCTAAATCATGTTTGATGCACTCTGGATGTCCAATTTTGGCTGTGCTGTCTATTTGAGATGAGGTGAACATTGTAAAACTGTTTTCAGCAAGTTGCAACATTGAAATGCAGAAATAAGCACTTTTCCATAAACAAGCTCCAAATCATGTTTTGATGCACTCTGGATAAAAACTTGCTTTTGTTATGTTTATTCGAGATGTTATGAAAACACTGTAAACTGTTTTCAGCAAGTTGAAAACATGGAAATGCAGAAATAAGCACTTTTCCATAAACAAGCTCTAAATCATGTTTGATGCACTCTGGATGTCCAATTTTGGCTGTGCTGTCTATTTGAGATGAGATGAACATTGTAAAACTGTTTTCAGCAAGTTGCAACATTGAAATGCTGAAATAAGCACTTTTCCATAAACAAGCTCTAAATCATGTTTGATGCACTCTGGATGTGTTTATTCAATTTTGTTTTCAGCAAGCTGTGAAATAAGCACTTTTCCATAAACAAGCTCTAAATCATGTTTGATGCACTCTGGATGTCCAATTTTGGCTGTGCTGTCTATTTGAGATGAGGTGAACATTGAAAAACTGTTTTCAGCAAGTTGCAACATTGAAATGCAGAAATAAGCACTTTTCCATAAACAAGCTCCAAATCATGTTTTGATGCACTCTGGATAAAAACTTGCTTTTGTTATGTTTATTCGAGATGTTATGAAAACACTATAAACTGTTTTCAGCAAGTTGAAAACATGGAAATGCAGAAATAAGCACTTTTCCATAAACAAGCTCTAAATCATGTTTGATGCACTCTGGATGTCCAATTTTGGCTGTGCTGTCTATTTGAGATGAGATGAACATTGTAAAACTGTTTTCAGCAACATTGAAATGCTGAAATAAGCACTTTTCCATAAACAAGCTCTAAATCATGTTTGATGCACTCTGGATGTCCAATTTTGGCTGTGCTGTCTATTTGAGATGATGAACATTGTAAAACTGTTTTCAGCAAGTTGCAACATAGAAATGCAGAAATAAGCACTTTTCCATAAACAAGCTCTAAATCATGTTTTGATGCACTCTGGATAAAAACTTGCTTTTGTTATGTTTATTCGAGATGTTATTGAAAACACTGTAAACTATTTTCAGCAAGTTGAAAACATGGAAATGCTGAAATAAGCACTTTTCCATAAACAAACTCTAAATCATGTTTGATGCACTCTGGATGTCCAATTTTGGCTGTGCTGTCTATTTGAGATGAGATGAACATTGTAAAACTGTTTTCAGCAAGTTGCAACATTGAAATGCTGAAATAAGCACTTTTCCATTAAACAAGCTCTAAATCATGTTTGATGCACTCTGGATGTCCAATTTTGGCTGTGCTGTCTATTTGAGATGAGCTGAACATTGTAAAACTGTTTTCAGCAAGTTGCAACATTGAAATGCTGAAATAAGCACTTTTCCATAAACAAGCTCTAAATCATGTTTGATGCACTCTGGATGTGCAATTTTGGCTGTGCTGTCTATTTGAGATGAGGTGAACATTGAAAAACTGTTTTCAGCAAGTTGCAACATTGAAATGCAGAAATAAGCACTTTTCCATAAACAAGCTCCAAATCATGTTTTGATGCACTCTGGATAAAAACTTGCTTTTGTTATGTTTATTCGAGATGTTATGAAAACACTATAAACTGTTTTCAGCAAGTTGAAAACATGGAAATGCAGAAATAAGCACTTTTCCATAAACAAGCTCTAAATCATGTTTGATGCACTCTGGATGTCCAATTTTGGCTGTGCTGTCTATTTGAGATGAGATGAACATTGTAAAACTGTTTTCAGCAAGTTGAAACATTGAAATGCAGAAATAAGCACTTTTCCATAAACAAGCTCCAAATCATGTTTTGATGCACTCTGGATAAAAACTTGCTTTTGTTATGTTTATTCGAGATGTTATGAAAACATTGTAAACTGTTTTCAGCAAGTTGAAACATGGAAATGCAGAAATAAGCACTTTTCCATAAACAAGCTCAAATCATGTTTTGATGCACTCTGGATAAAAACTTGCTTTTGTTATGTTTATTCGAGATGTTATGAAAACACTGTAAACTGTTTTCAGCAAGTTGAAAACATGGAAATGCAGAAATAAGCACTTTTCCATAAACAAGCTCTAAATCATGTTTGATGCACTCTGGATGTCCAATTTTGGCTGTGCTGTCTATTTGAGATGAGCTGAACATTGTAAAACTGTTTTCAGCAAGTTGCAACATTGAAATGCTGAAATAAGCACTTTTCCATAAACAAGCTCTAAATCATGTTTGATGCACTCTGGATGTGCAATTTTGGCTGTGCTGTCTATTTGAGATGAGGTGAACATTGAAAAACTGTTTTCAGCAAGTTGCAACATTGAAATGCAGAAATAAGCACTTTTCCATAAACAAGCTCCAAATCATGTTTTGATGCACTCTGGATAAAAACTTGCTTTTGTTATGTTTATTCGAGATGTTATGAAAACATTGTAAACTGTTTTCAGCAAGTTGAAAACATGGAAATGCAGAAATAAGCACTTTTCCATAAACAAGCTCTAAATCATGTTTGATGCACTCTGGATGTCCAATTTTGGCTGTGCTGTCTATTTGAGATGTTATGAACATTGTAAAACTGTTTTCAGCAAGTTGCAACATTGAAATGCTGAAATAAGCACTTTTCCATAAACAAGCTCTAAATCATGTTTGATGCACTCTGGATGTCCAATTTTGGCTGTGCTGTCTATTTGAGATGAGCTGAACATTGTAAAACTGTTTTCAGCAAGTTGCAACATTGAAATGCAGAAATAAGCACTTTTCCATAAACAAGCTCCAAATCATGTTTTGATGCACTCTGGATAAAAACTTGCTTTTGTTATGTTTATTCGAGATGTTATTGAAAACACTGTAAACTGTTTTCAGCAAGTTGAAAACATGGAAATGCTGAAATAAGCACTTTTCCATAAACAAACTCTAAATCATGTTTGATGCACTCTGGATGTCCAATTTTGGCTGTGCTGTCTATTTGAGATGAGATGAACATTGTAAAACTGTTTTCAGCAAGTTGCAACATTGAAATGCTGAAATAAGCACTTTTCCATAAACAAGCTCTAAATCATGTTTGATGCACTCTGGATGTCCAATTTTGGCTGTGCTGTCTATTTGAGATGAGGTGAACATTGAAAAACTGTTTTCAGCAAGTTGCAACATTGAAATGCAGAAATAAGCACTTTTCCATAAACAAGCTCCAAATCATGTTTTGATGCACTCTGGATAAAAACTTGCTTTTGTTATGTTTATTCGAGATGTTATGAAAACACTATAAACTGTTTTCAGCAAGTTGAAAACATGGAAATGCAGAAATAAGCACTTTTCCATAAACAAGCTCTAAATCATGTTTGATGCACTCTGGATGTCCAATTTTGGCTGTGCTGTCTATTTGAGATGAGATGAACATTGTAAAACTGTTTTCAGCAAGTTGCAACATTGAAATGCTGAAATAAGCACTTTTCCATTAAACAAGCTCTAAATCATGTTTGATGCACTCTGGATGTCCAATTTTGGCTGTGCTGTCTATTTGAGATGAGCTGAACATTGTAAAACTGTTTTCAGCAAGTTGCAACATTGAAATGCTGAAATAAGCACTTTTCCATAAACAAGCTCTAAATCATGTTTGATGCACTCTGGATTTTGGCTGTGCTGTCTATTTGAGATGAGGTGAACATTGAAAACTGTTTTCAGCAAGTTGCAACATTGAAATGCAGAAATAAGCACTTTTCCATAAACAAGCTCCAAATCATGTTTTGATGCACTCTGGATAAAAACTTGCTTTTGTTATGTTTATTCGAGATGTTATGAAAACACTATAAACTGTTTTCAGCAAGTTGAAAACATGGAAATGCAGAAATAAGCACTTTTCCATAAACAAGCTCTAAATCATGTTTGATGCACTCTGGATGTCCAATTTTGGCTGTGCTGTCTATTTGAGATGAGCTGAACATTGTAAAACTGTTTTCAGCAAGTTGCAACATTGAAATGCTGAAATAAGCACTTTTCCATAAACAAGCTCTAAATCATGTTTGATGCACTCTGGATGTCCAATTTTGGCTGTGCTGTCTATTTGAGATGAGGTGAACATTGAAAAACTGTTTTCAGCAAGTTGCAACATTGAAATGCAGAAATAAGCACTTTTCCATAAACAAGCTCCAAATCATGTTTTGATGCACTCTGGATAAAAACTTGCTTTTGTTATGTTTATTCGAGATGTTATGAAAACATTGTAAACTGTTTTCAGCAAGTTGAAAACATGGAAATGCAGAAATAAGCACTTTTCCATAAACAAGCTCTAAATCATGTTTGATGCACTCTGGATGTCCAATTTTGGCTGTGCTGTCTATTTGAGATGAGATGAACATTGTAAAACTGTTTTCAGCAAGTTGCAACATTGAAATGCAGAAAACACTTTTCCATAAACAAGCTCCAAATCATGTTTTTGCACTCTGGCAGATGTTTGCTATAAACTGTTTTCAGCAAGTTGAAAACATGGAAATGCTGAAATAAGCACTTTTCCATAAACAAGCTCTAAATCATGTTTGATGCACTCTGGATGTCCAATTTTGGCTGTGCTGTCTATTTGAGATGAGGTGAACATTGTAAAACTGTTTTCAGCAAGTTGCAACATTGAAATGCAGAAATAAGCACTTTTCCATAAACAAGCTCCAAATCATGTTTTGATGCACTCTGGATAAAAACTTGCTTTTGTTATGTTTATTCGAGATGTTATGAAAACATAAACTGTTTTCAGCAAGTTGAAAACATGGAAATGCAGAAATAAGCACTTTTCCATAAACAAGCTCTAAATCATGTTTGATGCACTCTGGATGTCCAATTTTGGCTGTGCTGTCTATTTGAGATGAGATGAACATTGTAAAACTGTTTTCAGCAAGTTGCAACATTGAAATGCTGAAATAAGCACTTTTCCATAAACAAGCTCTAAATCATGTTTGATGCACTCTGGATGTCCAATTTTGGCTGTGCTGTCTATTTGAGATGAGCTGAACATTGTAAAACTGTTTTCAGCAAGTTGCAACATAGAAATGCAGAAATAAGCACTTTTCCATAAACAAGCTCTAAATCATGTTTTGATGCACTCTGGATAAAAACTTGCTTTTGTTATGTTTATTCGAGATGTTATTGAAAACACTGTAAACTATTTTCAGCAAGTTGAAAACATGGAAATGCTGAAATAAGCACTTTTCCATAAACAAACTCTAAATCATGTTTGATGCACTCTGGATGTCCAATTTTGGCTGTGCTGTCTATTTGAGATGAGATGAACATTGTAAAACTGTTTTCAGCAAGTTGCAACATTGAAATGCTGAAATAAGCACTTTTCCATTAAACAAGCTCTAAATCATGTTTGATGCACTCTGGATGTCCAATTTTGGCTGTGCTGTCTATTTGAGATGAGCTGAACATTGTAAAACTGTTTTCAGCAAGTTGCAACATTGAAATGCTGAAATAAGCACTTTTCCATAAACAAGCTCTAAATCATGTTTGATGCACTCTGGATGTGCAATTTTGGCTGTGCTGTCTATTTGAGATGAGGTGAACATAAACATTGAAATGCAGAAATAAGCACTTTTCCATAAACAAGCTCCAAATCATGTTTTGATGCACTCTGGATAAAAACTTGCTTTTGTTATGTTTATTCGAGATGTTATGAAAACACTATAAACTGTTTTCAGCAAGTTGAAAACATGGAAATGCAGAAATAAGCACTTTTCCATAAACAAGCTCTAAATCATGTTTGATGCACTCTGGATGTCCAATTTTGGCTGTGCTGTCTATTTGAGATGAGATGAACATTGTAAAACTGTTTTCAGCAACATTGAAATGCTGAAATAAGCACTTTTCCATAAACAAGCTCTAAATCATGTTTGATGCACTCTGGATGTCCAATTTTGGCTGTGCTGTCTATTTGAGATGAGCTGAACATTGTAAAACTGTTTTCAGCAAGTTGCAACATTGAAATGCAGAAATAAGCACTTTTCCATAAACAAGCTCCAAATCATGTTTTGATGCACTCTGGATAAAAACTTGCTTTTGTTATGTTTATTCGAGATGTTATGAAAACACTATAAACTGTTTTCAGCAAGTTGAAAACATGGAAATGCAGAAATAAGCACTTTTCCATAAACAAACTCTAAATCATGTTTGATGCACTCTGGATGTCCAATTTTGGCTGTGCTGTCTATTTGAGATGAGATGAACATTGTAAAACTGTTTTCAGCAAGTTGCAACATTGAAATGCTGAAATAAGCACTTTTCCATTAAACAAGCTCTAAATCATGTTTGATGCACTCTGGATGTCCAATTTTGGCTGTGCTGTCTATTTGAGATGAAATGAACATTGTAAAACTGTTTTCAGCAAGTTGCAACATTGAAATGCTGAAATAAGCACATTTTTGGCTGTGCTGTCTGGACAGTTTTCAGCAAGTTGCAACATTGACATACAGAAAAACTTTTTCTCCAAAAACAAGCTCCAAATCATGTTTTGATGCACTCGATAAAAATTTTGCTGATGTCTATTTGAGATGAAATGAACATTGTGGACTGTTTTCAGCAAGTTGAAACATGGAAATGCAGAAAAAGTTTTTTCCATAAAACAAGCTCTAAATCATGTTTGATGCACTCTGATGTCCAATTTTGCTGTGCTGTATATTTGAGATTACATGAACATTGAAAACAGTTTTCAGCAAGTTGCAACATTGAAATGCAGAAAAAGTGTTTTTTCCAAAAAACAAGCTCCAAATCATGTTTTGATGCACTCTGATGTAAAATTTGTTGTGCTGTCTATTTGAGATGAAATTAACATTGTGGACAGTTTTCAGCAAGTTGCAACATTGAAATACAGAAAAACGCGGTTTTTTCTTTTCCATAAACAAGCTCTAAATCATGTTTGATGCACTCTGGATGTCCAATTTTTGCTGTGCTGTATATTTGAGATTAAATGAACATTGTGAACAGTTTTCAGCAAGTTGCAACATTGAAATACAGAAAAAACTTTTTTTCCATAAACAAGCTCTAAATCATGTTTGATGCACTCTGGGTGTCCATTTTTTGCTGTATATTTGAGATGAAATGAACATTGTGGACAGTTTTCAGCAAGTTGCAACATTGAAATACAAAACAAACTGTTTTTGCATAAACTAGCTCTAAATCATGTTTGATGCACTCTGGATGTCCAATTTTTGCTGTGCTGTATATTTGAAATTAAATGAACATTGTGGACAGTTTTCAGCAAGTTGCAATATTGACATGCAGAAAAAAATTCTCCAAAAAACAAGCTCTAAATCATGTTTGATGCACTCTGGATGTCCAATTTTTGCTGTGCTGTCTATTTGAGATGAAATTGAACATTGTGGACAGTTTTCAGCAAGTTGCAACATTGAAATGCTGAAATAAGCACTTTTCCATAAACAAGCTCTAAATCATGTTTGATGCACTCTGGATGTCCAATTTTGGCTGTGCTGTCTATTTGAGATGAAATGAACATTGTGGGACAGTTTTCAGCAAGTTGCAACATTGAAATGCAGAAATAAGCACTTTTCCATAAACAAGCTCCAAATCATGTTTGATGCACTCTGGATGTCCAACTTGTTTGCTGTGCTGTCTTATTCGAGATGAAATGAAACATTGTGGACAGTTTTCAGCAAGTTGAAAACATGGAAATGCAGAAATAAGCACTTTTCCATAAACAAGCTCTAAATCATGTTTGATGCACTCTGGATGTCCAATTTTGGCTGTGCTGTCTATTTGAGATGAGCTGAACATTGTGGAACTGTTTTCAGCAAGTTGCAACATTGAAATGCAGAAATAAGCACTTTTCCATAAACAAGCTCTAAATCATGTTTGATGCACTCTGGATGTCCAATTTTGGCTGTGCTGTCTATTTGAGATGAGATGAACATTGTAAAACTGTTTTCAGCAAGTTGCAACATTGAAATGCAGAAATAAGCACTTTTCCATAAACAAGCTCCAAATCATGTTTGATGCACTCTGGATGTCAACTTTTTGCTGTGCTGTCTATTTGAGATGAATATGAAACATTGTGGACAGTTTTCAGCAAGTTGAAAACATGGAAATGCAGAAATAAGCACTTTTCCATAAACAAGCTCTAAATCATGTTTGATGCACTCTGGATGTCCAATTTTGGCTGTGCTGTCTATTTGAGATGAGGTGAACATTGTAAAACTGTTTTCAGCAAGTTGCAACATTGAAATGCAGAAATAAGCACTTTTCCATAAACAAGCTCTAAATCATGTTTGATGCACTCTGGATGTCCAATTTTGGCTGTGCTGTCTATTTGAGATGAGATGAACATTGTAAACTGTTTTCAGCAA
>NW_026283831.1:0-2678 GCF_023373465.1 Oncorhynchus keta
GCCCGCATTCCCCAAAAACACATTTTTTGTGGATCCAAGAAAGCTGCAGTTCACACTTCATGCAGCCTTGTCTTATGACAACCTACTGTCATGTAGCAATGACAAGCAACTTTAATGTAACACTGATGTCAAAATGTCAGATGAAAAAGCAAGACATTACTTACTTTCAGAGGGGCAGCGTAGCACACACCATTGAGGCCCACAAACAAAGCTGTGGAAAGGTTCCTTGAAGCCAGAGCATAAAGAAAGAACAAATAAAGATGCCGAAACCCGGGATCGAACAAGGGACCTTTAGATCTTCAGTCTAACGCTCTCCCAACTGAGCTATTCCGGCAATTCACTCAACATAATTCTGTGGCACCCTTGACAATTCACATGCATGTGACTCGTAATTTTGACACTCAAAATGTACATAATAGCCAGTATGGGGATCGAACCCATGACCTTGGCGTTATTAGCACCACACTCTAACCAACTGAGCTAACCGGCCATTTGCTATTTTGCTCAATTGTTGAAATGCACTGAGCCTCTGCAAGTGGCACATCAACAAACAAGTCCACCAGCATAGCCTGACAAGACTGGACCCTCTTGGTTGCTTCTTGTGGAAATTCCAAACGGCTGGGGAATTAGCTCAAATGTTTTTGCACGCGTGAGGTAGTGGGATCGATGCCCACATTCTCCAAAAGCACATTGTTTTATGGATCCAAGAAAACTCCAGTTCACACTTCATGCAGCCTTGTCTTACGACAACCTACTGTCATGTAAACAATGACAAGAAAGCAACTTTAATGTAACACTGATGTCACAATGTCAGATGAAAAAGAAAGACATTACTTACTTTCAGAGTATCACACACTCTAACCAACTGAGCTAACCGGCCGCTGGCTACAGAGCACAATTGTTGAGATGCACCATTGAGGCCCACACAAGTCCAAACAGCATAGCCTGACAAGACTGGGCACTGTTTCCTTGTGCAATTCCAAACAGCATAAAGGAGAAGAACAAATACAGGCGAGAGCCTGGGATCTAAACATGGACCTTTAGATCTTCAGTCTAACGCTCTCAAACTGAGCTATTCAATGATTCACTCAGCTAGTTCTGTGGCACTTATAAACAATTCACATGCATGTGAATCATAATTTTTGACACTCAAAATGTACATAATAGCTAGTATGGGGATGGAACCCACGACCAGCAGCGTTGTAGCACCACACTCTAACCAACTGAGCTAACCGGCCATTTGCTATTTTGCTCAATTGTTTGAAATGCACCGAGCCTCTGCAGTGCTGGCAACGTCAACAAACAAGTCCACCAACAGCACAATGACAAGACTGGACCCTCTTGGTTGCTTCTTACTTGGAAATTCAAACAGCTGGGGAATTAGCTCAAATGCTTTACTTGCAGCGTGAGGAAGTGGGATCGTGCCACATTCTCCAAAAGCACATTGTTTTATGGATCCAGAAAACTCCAGTTCACACTTCGTAGCTGTCTTACGACAACCTACTGTCATGTAAACAATGACAAGAAACTGTCATGTAACAATGACAAGAAACTCTCATGTAACACTGATGTCACAATGTCAGATGAAAAAAGAAAGACATTACTTACTTTCAGAGAGCAGCGTATCACACACTCTAACCAACTGAGCTTAACCGGTCGCTGGCTACAGAGCACACTGTTGAGATGCACCGAGCCTCTGCAAGTGCTGGAGCGCAAAACTAACAAGTCCACCAACAGCAGCCTGACAAGACTGGACACTCTTGGATGCTCCTTGTGGCAATTCCAAACAGCTGGGGAATTTGATCAATTGGTATTGTGTTTGTAGCATGCTATAGGTAGTGGGATCGATGCCCGCATTCCCCAAAAACACATTTTTTGTGGATCCAAGAAAGCTGCAGTTCACACTTCATGCAGCCTTGTCTTATGACAACCTACTGTCATGTAGCAATGACAAGCAACTTTAATGTAACACTGATGTCAAAATGTCAGATGAAAAAGCAAGACATTACTTACTTTCAGAGGAGCAGCGTAGCACACACCATTGAGGCCCACAAACAAAGCTGTGGAAAGGTTCCTTGAAGCCCAGAGCATAAAGAAAGAACAAATAAAGATGAAGCCGGGATCGGAACCAGGGACCTTCAGATCTTCAGTCTAACGCTCTCCCAACTGAGCTATTCCGGCAATTCACTCAACAAAATTCTGTGGCACCCTTGACAATTCACATGCATGTGACTCGTAATTTTGACACTCAAAATGTACATAATAGCCAGTATGGGGATCGAACCCATGACCTTGGCGTTATTAGCACCACACTCTAACCAACTGAGCTAACCGGCCATTTGCTATTTTGCTCAATTGTTGAAATGCACTGAGCCTCTGCAAGTGCTGGCACATCAACAAACAAGTCCACCAACAGCATAGCCTGACAAGACTGGACCCTCTTGGTTGCTTCTTGTGGAAATTCCAAACGGCTGGGGAATTAGCTCAAATGCTTTGCACGCGTGAGGTAGTGGGATCGATGCCCACATTCTCCAAAAGCACATTGTTTTATGGATCCAAGAAAACTCCAGTTCACACTTCATGCAGCCTTGTCTTACGACAACCTACTGTCATGTAGCAATGACAAGCAACTTTAATGTAACACTGATGTCAAAATGTCAGATGAAAAAGCAAGACAT
>NW_026283832.1:0-6740 GCF_023373465.1 Oncorhynchus keta
TATGGTAAATGCACATTGAAACATATTGCAAATGCGCGCGCACTTGCAATATGATTCTATAGTGTAAAAACATCACCTAATGGACATGATGAAATCAACACAACGAGTGATGGAAATGTACAACTATCACTGCTCGGCCATCCTGTGTCCATCAGACCAGTCAATTTTGCATTTTTGAGCATGTCAAATTTCATATGGTAAATGCACATTGAAACATATTGCAAATGCGCGCGCACTTGCAATATGATTCTATAGTGTAAAAACATCACCTAATGGACATGATGAAATCAACACAACGAGTGATGGAAATGTACAACTATCACTGCCCGGCCATCCTGTGTTCCCATAGCGAGCATTAATATCAGAATGACCGGTAAATGCATTTACAACCATATTTTAATTTTTGGGTTACCAGTTGCACAACAATGCGTGCATTTGCAATATGATTCTATAGTGTAAAACATCACTAATGGACATGATGAAATCAACACAACAAGTGATGGAAATGTACAACTATCACTGCTCAGCCATCCTGTGGTTCATCAGACCAGTCAATTTTTGCATTTTTGAGCAGGTCAAATTTCATATGGTAAATGCACATTGAAACATATTGCAAATGCACGTGCACTTGCAATATGATTATATGGTGAAAAACATCACAAAATGGACATGATGAAGTCAACACAGCGAGTGATGGAAAGGAACAACTATCACTGCCCGGCCATCCCAGGTTCATCAGGCCAGTCAATTTTTGCATTTCTGGGATTTTTTGAGCATGTCAAATTTCTTCGTCATTTGGCCCACAAAAAATCCTTATGCACAATTAAAAAAATATATAAAAAATATGATAATAAAATTGGACAGAAATGCATATTCATGCAGTTCTTACACATGTGTAATTGACAAAAAATTGAAAGATTTCAAACGGTCCAAGCACTTTTAAGGGTGTGTGAAGTTTTTTGCAAAATTTTGACATTTTGACTTTTTGACTTTTGACTTCCTATGAAATCATATTGGAATTGGACAAAACATATTCCTTATGCGCATGTAAAAAAAAAAAAAAATTATGATAATAAAATTGGACAAAAGTATATTCATACAGTTCTTACACATGTGTAATTGACAAAAATCGAAAGAATTTCGAAAAACGGTCCAGAAAGCACTTTTTATGGGTGTGTGAAGTTTTTTACAAAATTTTGACATTTTTGACTTTTGACTTTTGACTTCCTATGAAATCATATTGGAATTGGACAAAACATATTCCTTATGCGCATATAAAATTTTTTTAAAAAATTATGATAATAAAATTGGACAAAAGTATATTCATACAGTTCTTACACATGTGTAATTGACAAAAAAATCGAAAGAATTTCGAAAAACGGTCCAGAAAGCACTTTTTTAAGGGGTGATAAGTTTTTGAAAAAAAGTTCATTTTTTCAAAATTTTACTTTTGGACATTGATTTGGGTTACATATCCAATATGAAAAACCCCGATTGGTGCATTTGCCCCCTGTTGAATTTTAAAGTGTTACAACTGGCAATTACCATATGGCATTTGCAATACACTTTGGATGAATCAACGCCCGGGTGGGTGGTATTGGCCAATGTGTATATGGTTTGTCGATGCCAATGACATGCCATTCATTTTTGTCCAATACAGGGGGGTATTCCTTACATGTATCTGTATACAGTGTTGTAATGATGTGCGAAAGGGGAAACTAAATAAACATAAATAAGGTTTGTATTTACAATTGTCACGTCAACTCCCGTCCTCCTCTCTGGCACTCTTGATGCCAGTTAACTCATTATTACGCACACCTGCGCCTCATGCTTTCCACCTGGCTACCCCTACTCCGGTTAAATCTAGGCACCCCCTGCAGTAACTTACCCAAGCCCCCCTGCTTCTCCTTCACCCAATCCAGACAGCTGATATTCTAAAACAGCTGCAAAATCTGGATCCCTACAAATCAGCTGGGCTGAACAAATCTGGACCATCTCTTTCTAAAATTATCTGCCCAAATTGTTGCAACCCCCTATTACTAGCCTATTCAACCTCTCTTTTTCGTATCATCTGAGATCCCCAAGATTGAAGCTGCCATGGTCATCCTTCTCTTCGAAGGGAGACACTAGACCCAAACTGTTATAGACCTATATCTCCTGCCCTGCCCTTCTAAAATCTTCAAATCCAAGTTAGCCAACAGATCCCCCATTTTGAATTAAACCGTACCTTCTCCACTATGCAATCTGGTTTCTGAGCTGGTCATGGGTGCACCTCAGCCACGCTCAAGCTCTAAATGATATCATAGCCCCGCCATCGATAAAAAGACAGTACTGGGCAGCCGTCTTCACATCGACCTGGCCAAGGCTTTCGACTCTGTCAATCACTGCATTTTTATCTGCAGACTCAATAGCCTT
Source organism: Oncorhynchus keta (assembly GCF_023373465.1). NCBI lineage: Eukaryota > Metazoa > Chordata > Actinopteri > Salmoniformes > Salmonidae > Oncorhynchus > Oncorhynchus keta. Next base: position 2,416 of record NW_026283832.1, read on the forward strand.
GGCTTCTCAACTGACTGTCTCGCCTGGTTCACCAACTACTTCTCATATAGATTTCGGTGTGTTAAATCGGAGGACCTGTCGTCGGACATCTGAGTCTCTATGGGGTCCCACAGGGTTCAATCTCGGGCCGACTATTTTTCTCTGTATATATCAATGATGTCATTCTTGCTGCTGGTAATTCTCTGATCCACCTCTATGCAGACAACACCATTCTGTATACATCTGGCCCTTCTTTGGATACTGTGCTAACAAACCTCAAATGAGCTTCAATGCCATAAAACACTCCTTCCGTGTCCTCAACTGCTTGTAAAATTAAAGTGCATGCTCTTCAACCGATTGCTGCCTGCACCCTCCCCCTATCGACTAGCATCACTACTCTGGACGGTTCTGACTACCTAGGTGTCTGGATTAGGGCTGCGTAAACTCTCCTTCCAGACTCACATTAACATCTCCAATCCAAAATTAAATCTAGAATCGTCTTCCCTGTTCACAACAAAGCCTCCTTCATAATGCTGTGAAACATACCACCGTAAAACTTATTATCAACGAATCCTTGACTTTGGCAATGTAATTTACAAAATAGCTTCCAACACTCTACTCAGCAAAGTGGATGTAGTCTATCTGAGTTCCATCTGTTTTGTCACCAAAGCCCCATATACTACCCAACACTGTGATCTGTATGCTGGACCTCACTACATATCCTTCGCCAAACCCACTGGCTCCAGGTCATCTATAAGTCTTTGCTAGGTAAAGCCCGCCTTATCTCAGCTCACTGGTCACCATAGCAACACCCACCCGTAGCACGCTCACCAGAAGATATATTTCACTGGTCATCCCCAAAGCTAACACTTCCTTTGGCCGACTTTCCTTCTAGTTCTCTGCTGCCAATGACTGGAACGAATTACAAAAATCTCTGAAGCTGGAGTCTTATATCTCCCTCTCTAAGTTTAAGCATCGGCTGTCAGAGAAGTTTACAGATCACTGTGCCTGTACACAGCCAGTCTGGAAATAGCACACCCAACTACCTCATCCCCATATTATTATTTGCCCTCTTCCTCTTTTTCACCCCAGTATCTCTACTTGCACAGCCTCATCTGCACATCTATCACTCCAATGTTAACTTTTTAGGGATAGGGGGCAGCATTTTCACTTTGGATGAATTGCGTGCCCATAGTGAACTGCATCCTAATCTGTCCCAGGTGCTAATATATGCATATTATTATTGCTATTGGATAGAAAACACCCTGAAGTTTCTAAAACTGTTTGAATTATGTCTGTGAGTATAACAGAACTCATAGGGTAGGCAAACTTCCAAACAGGAAGTGGAAATTCTGGGGCTGGTTGATTTTCAACTCATCGCCTATTCACATCCCAGTAAGATATGGATCTGTTCGCACTTCCTACGCCTTCCGCTAGATGTCAACAGTCAGTAGAATGTGGAATGAACCTTCTAGTGTGATGTGGGGCCGGATGGCAGCTATTTGAATCAGTATTCTGGCAGAATGCCAGTTCCTGGTTACGCGCATTACTCATGATATCATGCGTTCCATTACTTTGTAGACAAAAATGAATGCTCCGGTTCGAACGTTACATTTACATTTTTACATTTAAGTCATTTAGCAGACGCTCTTATCCAGAGCGACTTACAAATTGGTGCAAACACCTATGACAACCAGTGGAACAGCCACTTGCATCTAAATCTTGTTGGGGGGGTGAGAAGGATTACTTACCCTTACTTACCCTATCCTAGGTATTCCTTGAAGAGGTGGGGTTTCAGGTGTCTCCGGAAGGTGGTGATTGACTCCGCTGTCCTGGCGTCGTGAGGAGTTTGTTCCACCATTGGGGGCCAGAGCAGCGAACAGTTTTGACTGGGCTGAGCGGGAACTGTACTTCCTCAGTGGTAGGGAGGCGAGCAGGCCAGAGGTGGATGAACGCAGTGCCCTTGTTTGGGTGTAGGGCCTGATCAGAGCCTGGAGGTACTGAGGTGCCGTTCCCCTCACAGCTCCGTAGGCGAGCACCATGGTCTTGTAGCGGATGCGAGCTTCAACTGGAAGCCAGTGGAGAGAGCGGAGGAGCGGGGGTGACGTGAGAGAACTTGGGAAGGTTGAACACCAGACGGGCTGCGGCGTTCTGGATGAGTTGTAGGGGTTTAATGGCACAGGCAGGGAGCCCAGCCAACAGCGAGTTGCAGTAATCAAGACGGGAGATGACAAGTGCCTGGATTAGGACCTGCGCCGCTTCCTGTGTGAGGCAGGGTCGTACTCTGCGGATGTTGTAGAGCATGAACCTACAGGAACGGGACACCGCCTTGATGTTAGTTGAGAACGTCAGGGTGTTGTCCAGGATCACGCCAAGGTTCTTAGCGCTCTGGGAGGAGGACACAATGGAGTTGTCAACCGTGATGGCGAGATCATGGAACGGGCAGTCCTTCCCCGGGAGGAAGAGGAGCTCCGTCTTGCTGAGGTTCAGCTTGAGGTGGTGATCCGTCATCCACACTGATATGTCTGCCAGACATGCAGAGATGCGATTCGCCACCTGGTCATCAGAAGGGGGAAAGGAGAAGATTAATTGTGTGTCGTCTGCATAGCAATGATAGGAGAGACCATGTGAGGTTATGACAGAGCCAAGTGACTTGGTGTATAGCGAGAATAAGAGAGGGCCTAGAACAGAGCCCTGGGGGACACCAGTGGAGAGCGTGGTGAGGAGACAGATTCTCGCCACGCCACCTGGTAGGGAGCGACCTGTCAGGTAGGACGCAATCCAAGCGTGGGCCGCGCCGGAGATGCCCAACTCGGAGAGGGTGGAGAGGAGGATCTGATGGTTCACAGTATCGAAGGCAGCCGATAGGTCTAGAAGGATGAGAGCAGAGGAGAGAGAGTTAGCTTTAGCAGTGCGGAGCGCCTCCGTGATACAGAGAAGAGCAGTCTCAGTTGAATGACTAGTCTTGAAACCTGACTGATTTGGATCAAGAAGGTCATTCTGAGAGAGATAGCGGTAGAGCTGGCCAAGGACGGCACGCTCAAGAGTTTTGGAGAGAAAAGAGAGAAGGGATACTGGTCTGTAGTTGTTGACATCGGAGGGATCGAGTGTAGGTTTTTTCAGAAGGGGTGCAACTCTCGCTCTCTTGAAGACGGGAGGGACGTAGCCAGCGGTCAGGGATGAGTTGATGAGCGAGGTGAGGTAAGGGAGAAGGTCTCCGGAAATGGTCTGGAGAAGAGAGGAGGGGATAGGGTCAAGCGGGCAGGTTGTTGGGCGGCCGGCCGTCACAAGACGCGAGATTTCATCTGGAGAGAGAGGGAGAAAGAGGTCAGAGCATAGGGTAGGGCAGTGTGAGCAGAACCAGCGGTGTCGTTTGACTTAGCAAACGAGGATCGGATGTCATCGACCTTCTTTTCAAAATGGTTGACGAAGTCATCTGCAGAGAGGGAGGAGGGGGGAGGATTCAGGAGGGAGGAGAAGGTGGCAAAGAGCTTCCTAGGGTTAGAGGCAGATGCTTGAATTTAGAATGGTAGAAAGTGGCTTTAGCAGCAGAGACAGAGGAGGAAAATGTAGAGAGGAGGGAGTGAAAGGATGCCAGGTCCGCAGGGAGGCGAGTTTTCCTCCATTTCCGCTCGGCTGCCCGGAGCCCTGTTCTGTGAGCTCGCAATGAGTCGTCCGAGCCACGGAGCGGGAGGGGAGGACCGAGCCGGCCTGGAGGATAGGGGACATAGAGAGTCAAAGGATGCAGTAAGGGAGGAGAGGAGGGTTGAGGAGGCAGAATCAGGAGATAGGTTGGAGAAAGTTTGAGCAGAGGGAAGAGATGATAGGATGGAAGAGGAGAGAGTAGCGGGGGAGAGAGAGCGAAGGTTGGGACGGCGCGATACCATCCGAGAGTAGGGGCAGTGTGGGAAGTGTTGGATGAGAGCGAGAGGGAAAAGGATACAAGGTAGTGGTCGGAGACTTGGAGGGAGTTGCAATGAGGTTAGTGGAAGAACAGCATCTAGTAAAGATGAGGTCAAGCGTATTGCCTGCCTTGTGAGTAGGGGGAAGGTGAGAGGGTGAGGTCAAAAGAGGAGAGGATGGAAAGAAGGAGGCAGAGAGGAATGAGTCAAAAGGTAGACGTGGGGAGGTTAAAGTCGCCCAGAACTGTGAGAGGTGAGCCGTCCTCAGGAAAGGAGCTTATCAAGGCATCAAGCTCATTGATGAACTCTCCGAGGGAACCTGGAGGGCGATAAATGATAAGGATGTTAAGCTTGAAAGGGCTGGTAACTGTGACAGCATGGAATTCAAAGGAGGCAATAGACAGATGGAGTAAGAAAGGGAGGGAGAGAGAAAGACCACTTGGG
>NW_026283833.1:0-17198 GCF_023373465.1 Oncorhynchus keta
TCACAGTAGACCTAACAGTGACATGCTGAATACAACAGGTGTAGACCTAACAGTGACATGCTGAATACAACAGGTGTAGACCTAACAGTGACATGCTGAATACAACAGGGGGGATCTTGACTCGCGTGGGGGGTGGGGGGATCTTGACTCGCGTGGGGGTTTTGTTTTTAATATGTGTTGGATGGTGTCACCTAACAGTGACATGCTGAATACAACAGGTGTGGACCTTAGTAACATGCCGAATACAACAGGTGGAGACCTAACAGTGACATGCTGAATACAACAGGTGTAGACCTAACAGTGACATGCTGAATACAACAGGTGGAGACCTAACAGTGACATGCTGAATACAACAGGTGTAGGTAGACCTAACAGTGACATGCTGAATACAACAGGTGTAGACCTAACAGTGACATGCTGAATACACAGGTGGAGACTAACAGTGACATGCTGAATACAACAGGTGGAGCCAGCAGGTGTGTAGGTAGACCTAACAGTGACATGCTGAATACAACAGGTGGAGACCTAACAGTGACATGCTGAATACAACAGGTGGAGACCTAACAGTGACATGCTGAATACAACAGGTGGAGACCTAACAGTGACATGCTGAATACAACAGGTGGAGACCTAACAGTGACATGCTGAATACAACAGGTGGAGACCTAACAGTAACATGCTGAATACAACAGGTGGAGACCTAACAGTGACATGCTGAATACAACAGGTGTAGACCTAACAGTGACATGCTGACGATGAGCCCTTATCCAACAGTGCAGTTAAGAAACGTAATTATACACATACATAATAATATGTGTTGGATGGTGTCACATGTTTGTGCTCCAACACTCAGACATAGAGACCATGACACTGATGTGACCTGTGATGACATCTCCTCAACATCTACCTTAAGAGAGACACTATAGATGCTCATAACAGCTAACAAGTTCATGGTCAAAAATACAGCATCCATTAGCATCAAACTGGGTGTGGAGAGGATTACTGGTCTTTAACTCCTTTAAGGTAGGTCTTTGAGGCAGGTCTTTGAGGCAGGTCTTTGAGCAGGCAGGTCTTTTGAGTCTTTTGGGCAGGTCTTTTAGGCAGGTCTTTGAGGCAGGTCTTTGAGGCAGGTCTTTGAGGCAGGTCTTTTAGGCAAGTCTTTGAGGCAGGTCTTTGAGGCAGGTCTTTGAGGTCTTTGAGGTCTTTGAGGTCAGGTCTTTTAGGTAGGTCTTTGAGGCAGGTCTTTGAGGCAGGTCTTTGAGGCAGGTCTTTTAGGCAGGTATTTTAGGCAGGTCTTTTAGGCAGGTCTTTGAGGCAGGTCTTTAAGGCAGGTCTTTGAGGCAGGTCTTTGAGGCAGGTCAAGTCTTTGAGGCAGGTCTTTTGAGGCAGGTCTTTTAGGAGGTCAGGTCTTTGAGGCAGGTCTTTGAGGCAGGTCAGGTCTTTGAGGCAGGTCTTTCAGGTCTTTAGGTAGGTCTTTTGAGGGGTCAGGCAGGTCTTTGAGGCAGGTCTTTTGAGGCAGGTCTTTTAGGCAGGTATTTTAGGCAGGTCTTTTGAGGCAGGTCTTTGAGGCAGGTCTTTAAGGCAGGTCTTTGAGGCAGGTCTTTTAGGCAGGTCTTTGAGGCAGGTCTTTGAGGCAGGTCTTTTAGGCAGGTCTTTTAGGCAGGTCTTTTAGGTAGGTCTTTGAGGCAGGTCTTTGAGGCAGGTCTTTGAGGCAGGTCTTTTAGGCAAGTCTTTGAGGCAGGTCTTTGAGGCAGGTCTTTGTCTTTTAGGCAGGTCTTTGAGGCAGGTCTTTTAGGCAGGTCTTTGAGGCAGGTCTTTGAGGCAGGTCTTTGAGGCAGGTCTTTGAGGCAGGTCTTTTAGGCAGGTATTTTAGGCAGGTCTTTTAGGCAGGTCTTTGAGGCAGGTCTTTAAGGCAGGTCTTTGAGGCAGGTCTTTTAAGGAAGGTCTTTGAGGCAGGTCTTTTAGGCAGGTCTTTAAGGCAGGTCTTTAAGGCAGGTCTTTAAGGCAGGTATTTAACATTTAACATTTTACATTTAACATTTCATTTATGTCATTTAGCGGACGCTCTTATCCAGAGCAACTTACAAATTGGTGCATTCACCTTATGACATCCAGTGGAACAGCCACTTTACAATAGTGCATCTAAATCTTTTAAGGGGGGTGAGAAGGATTACTTTATCCTATCCTAGGTATTCCTTAAAGAGGTGGGGTTTCAGGTGTCTCCGGAAGGTGGTGATTGACTCCGCTGTCCTGGCGTCGTGAGGGAGTGTGTTCCACCATTGGGGAGCCAGAGCAGCGAACAGTTTTGACTGGGCTGAGCGGGAACTGTACTTCCTCCCAGTGGTAGGGAGGCGAGCAGGCCAGAGGTGGATGAACGCAGTGCCCTTGTTTGGGTGTAGGGCCTGATCAGAGCCTGGAGGTACTGAGGGTGCCGTTCCCCTCACAGCTCCGTAGGCAAGCACCATGGTCTTGTAGCGGATGCGAGCTTCAACTGGAAGCCAGTGGAGAGAGCGGAGGAGCGGGGTGACGTGGAGAGAACTTGGGAAGGTTGAACACCAGACGGGCTGCGGCGTTCTGGATGAGTTGTAGGGGTTTAATGGCACAGGCAGGGAGCCCAGCCAACAGCGAGTTGCAGTTTAAGGCAGTTATTAAATAAGGCAGGTCTTTGAGGCAGGTCTTTCAGGTATTTGCAGGTCTTTAAGGCAGGTATTTAAGGTCAGGTCTTTAAGGCAGGTATTTAAGGGTATTAAATAAGGCAGGTCTTGTCTTTAGGTATTTAGGTCTTAAATAAGCAGGTCTTTTAGGTCTTTAAGGCAGGTATTTAAGGTAGGTGCTTTAAGGCAGGTTTAATAAGAGGTCTTGTAGGACATTTAGGTAGGCCCTGGGCTATAGAAGTGTACGGTGTCCAGACTAATGTTGTTGTGTCTTTGAAGGGCTAGCTGAGACCATAATGATCCCTACAGCGCCAGTCCTTACAGACATAATGAAAACATTGACCTGACATCTGAAGCAGGCAGATACTAGGGTCCCAAATGGCACCCTATTCCTATTTAGTGCACTACTTTTGACCACGACTCATAGGGCTCTGGTCTAAAGTAGTGCACTACGAGGGAATAGGGTGCCATTTGGGGAGCATGCAGAGTGAGTTATATTACAGGTCTAAGCTAAACTAGAGGTTGTTTCAACAGGGATCCAGTGGCAGCAAGTGATGGTTATCACAACACCTGACTACACCGCCCAGACACTAAATGCAGGGCAGGAAGATGGACTTGACTGATACGAACTCTTTGAGTTGAGAGGGTAGCCAAGTACTTTTATCCAAGTTGTCCTTCCATGGCACATCTTTTACCTGAAACAGTAACTGTTCTGAAACTCCTCCGAATCCATCTTGCCAGCCAGACCCCCACCCCCCACACACAACCCCCCCCACACACACACACACACACACACACACACACACACACACACACACACACACACACACACACACACACACACACACACACACACACACACACACACACACACACACGCGCACAGTCTCAGTCTCTCTCTCTCTCTCTCTCTCTGTCTCTCTCTCTGTCTCTCTCTCTCTCTCTGTCTCTCTCTCTGTCTCTCTCTCTGTCTCTCTCTCTGTCTCTCTCTCTCTCTCTCTCTCTCTACCTTCTCTCTATCAATTCTATCAATTCAATTCAAGGGCTTTATTGGCATCGTGTTAACATTGCCAAAGCAAGTGAGTAGACAACATACAAAGTGAATATATAAAGTGAAAAACAACAAAAATGAACAGTAAACATTACATACAGAAGTTTCAAAACAGTAAAGACATTACAAATGTCATATTATATATCTGTATACAATGTACAAATAGTTAAAGGACGCAAGATAAAATAAATAAAGCATAAATAGTATACAATGGTGTTTGTTCTTCACTGGTTCTCTCGTGGCAACAGGTCACAAATCTTGCTGCTGTGATGGCACACTGTGAATTTCACCCAGTAGATATGGGAGTTTTTCTGGATTTGTTTTGAATTCTTTGTGATCTAAATATGTATCTCTAATATGGTCATCATTCTGTGCAGCTCAGTTTCCACCTCATTTTGTCTCTCATAGCCTGTCTTCTCTTGACCAGTCTGCCTCGGCGGCCTTTCTCAATAGCAAGGCTATGCTCTGAGTCTGTATAGTCAAAGCTTTCCTTAATTTATCAGTCACATCAGGTATTCTGCCACTCTGTACTCTCTGTGTAGGGGCCAAATAGCATTCTAGTTTGCTCAGTTTTTTTTGTTAATTCTTTCCAATGTGTTAAGTAATTATCTTTTGTTTTCTCATGATTTGGTGTCTGTCTGTCTGTCTGTCTGTCTGTCTGTCTGTCTGTCTGTCTGTCTGTCTGTCTGTCTGTCTGTCTGTCTGTCTGTCTGTCAGTCTGTCTGTCTCTGTCTGTCTGTCTGTCTCTCTCTCTTTCTCTGACTGCCTGTCTATCTGTCTGTCTACTGTCTGTCTGTCTGTCTGTCTACCAGTCTGTCTCTGTCTGTCTTCTGTCTGTCTGTCTGTCTGTCTCTCTCTCTGTCAGATTAAATGGTGGTTGAAGAGAACAAGCTGAGCTACTGCCTTTACACTGAGTATGTGTATAACATGTTCAGTGGGTATTTATCTGGAAGACTGGAAGACGGCACGGTTCACTGCTAAGAGGAATTATAAGTTACATGACTATATTCTTCCTAGAGAACAAGATATCCCTGTACTCTGAAAAACACAATTTACAACATGGAAGTGTGGTTGAGTAACAAGCCAACTCCTCATCGTGCCAAGATCCACACACACACACACACACACACACACACACACACACACACACACACACACACACACACACACACACACACACACACACACACACACACACACACACACACACACACACACACACACACACACACACACACACACACACACACACAGTGCTGAAAAGTGTGATTTACCATCAGGATATACAGTAGATTGCATCCTGACTATGGGTAACATGGTATGTAGGCAGAACAGGATAAATGATAAATCATATAGAAGGAGAAAGTCCTACTGTATTGTAAGGCACATTCCCCTTTACAATGGACTGTTTGTTCCCTAACTCTAGTTCCACCCTCTAATTTAAGACTCCATGTATGTTTTGGCGACATTGAACAAGCTAAAGGTATATGAATCATAATGTTTGGACAGTGCTTGGAATACCTGGGTAAGAACAAATATTAGTGTGTATTTGTAACAATGTAACAAACTGTCACAACCCATGGTAACTATACATCGCCTGCTGTCACAACCCATGGTAACTATACACGCCTGCTGTCACAACCCATGGTAACTATACATAGCCTGCTGTTACAACCCATGGTAACTATACATAGCCTGCTGTCACAACCCATGGTAACTATACATAGCCTGCTGTCACAACCCATGGTAACTATACATAGCCTGTTGTCACAACCCATGGTAACTATATAGCCTGCTGAGTCATGGTAATAGTCAAGGGTTGACAGTACCCATGGTAACAGTGGTGCTGTTGGTCTGGGGTTGATGGTAGACTGTGTACTACTGGTGTGTTGGTCTGGGGTTGATGGTAGACTCTGTACAGTCTGTGGTTTGCTCAGTTGTTGGTTTGTTAACTGTGTACAGTGGTGTGGTTTTTCCTGGTGTGTTGGTTTAGGGTTGATGCTAATGTACAGTGGTGTGGTCACTGGTGTGTTGGTCTAGGGTTGATGCTGTGTACAGTGGTGTGGTCTGACTGGTGTGTTGGTTTAGGGTTGATGCTAGACTGTACAGTGGTGTGGTTTTGTACTGGTGTGTTGGTTTAGGGTTGATGCTAGACTGTACAGTGGTGTGGTTTGACTGGTGTGTTGGTCTAGGGGTTGATGCTAGACTGTACAGTGGTGTGGTCTGGCTGGTGTGTTGGTCTGGGGTTGATGCTAGACTGTACAGTGGTGTGGTTTGGCTGGTGTGTTGGTCTGTTGATGCTCTGTGTACAGTGGTGGGTGTTGTCTGGGGTTGATGCTAGACTGTACAGTGGTGTGGTTTGGCTGGTGTGTTGGTCTAGGGTTGATGCTAGACTGTGCAGTGGTGTGGTTTGGCTGGTGTGTTGGTCTGGGGTTGATGGTAGAACAGTGGTGTGTTGGTTTAGGGTTGATGGTAGACTGTGTACAGTGGTGTGGTTTGACTGGTGTGTTGGTCTGGGGTTGATGGTAGACTGTACAGTGGGTGTTGGTCTAGGGTTGATGGTAGACTGTACAGTGGTGTGGTTTGGCTGGTGTGTTGGTTTAGGGTTGATGCTAGACTGTGTACAGTGGTGTGGTTTGGCTGGTGTGTTGGTCTAGGGTTGATGCTAGACTGTGTACAGTGGTGTGGTTTGGCTGGTGTGTTGGTCTGGGGTTGATGGTAGACTGTACAGTGGTCTGGTCTGACTGGTGTGTTGGTCTGGGGTTGATGGTAGACTGTACAGTGGTGTGGTCTGACTGGTGTGTTGGTCTGGGGTTGATGGTAGACTGTACAGTGGTGTGGTCTGGCTGGTGTGTTGGTCTGGGGTTGATGCTAGACTGTGCACAGTGGTGTGGTTTGCTGGTGTGTTGGTCTAGGTTGATGCTAGACTGTGTACAGTGGTGTGGTCTGACTGGTGTGTTGGTCTAGGGTTGATGGTAGACTGTGTACAGTGGTGTGGTCTACTGGTGTGTTGGTCTAGGGTTGATGGTAGACTGTACAGTGGTGTGGTTTGGCTGGTGTGTTGGTCTGGGGTTGATGGTAGACTGTGTACAGTGGTGTGGTCTGACTGGTGTGTTGGTCTGGGGTTGATGGTAGACTGTACAGTGGTGTGTTGGTTTAGGGTTGATTAGACTGTGTACAGTGGTGTGGTTTGGCTGGTGTGTTGGTCTAGGGTTGATGGTAGACTGTACAGTGGTGTGGTTTTGGCTGGTGTGTTGGTCTGGGGTTGATGGTAGACTGTGTACAGTGGTGTGGTCTGGACTGGTGTGTTGGTCTGGGGTTGATGGTAGACTGTACAGTGGTGTGTGTTGGTTTGGGGTTGATGGTAGACTGTGTACAGTGGTGTGGTTTGGCTGGTGTGTTGGTCTAGGGTTGATGGTAGACTGTACAGTGGTGTGGTCTGGCTGGTGTGTTGGTCTGGGGTTGATGCTAGACTGTGTACAGTGGTGTGGTTTGGCTGGTGTATTGGTCTGGGGTTGATGGTAGACTGTACAGTGGTGTGTTGGTTTTAGGGTTGATGGTAGACTGTGTACAGTGGTGTGTTGGTCTGGGGTTGATGGTAGACTGTACAGTGGTGTGGTTTGACTGGTGTGTTGGTCTGGGGTTGATGGTAGACTGTGTACAGTGGTGTGGTCTGACTGGTGTGTTGGTCTGGGGTTGATGCTAGACTGTGTACAGTGGTGGTGGTCTGGGGTTGATGGTAGACTGTGTACAGTGGTGTGGTCTGACTGGTGTGTTGGTCTAGGGTTGATGCTAGACTGTGTACAGTGGTGTGGTTTGACTGGTGTGTTGGTCTGGGGTTGATGGTAGACTGTACAGTGGTGTGGTTTGACTGGTGTGTTGGTCTAGGGTTGATGGTAGACTGTGTACAGTGGTGTGGTCTGACTGGTGTGTTGGTCTGGGGTTGATGCTAGACTGTGTACAGTGGTGTGTTGGTCTGGGGTTGATGGTAGACTGTGTACAGTGGTGTGGTTTGACTGGTGTGTTGGTCTGGGGTTGATGGTAGACTGTACAGTGGTGTGGTTTGACTGGTGTGTTGGTCTGGGGTTGATGGTAGACTGTACAGTGGTGTGGTTTGGCTGGTGTGTTGGTCTGGGGTTGATGCTAGACTGTACAGTGGTGTGGTTTGGCTGGTGTGTTGGTCTGGGGTTGATGCTAGACTGTGTACAGTGGTGTGGTTTGACTGGTGTGTTGGTCTAGGGTTGATGCTAGACTGTGTACAGTGGTGTGTTGGTCTGGGGTTGATGCTAGACTGTGTACAGTGGTGTGGTTTGGCTGGTGTGTTGGTCTAGGGTTGATGCTAGACTGTGTACAGTACTGGTGTGTTGGTCTAGGGTTGATGGTAGACTGTGTACAGTGGTGTGGTCTGGGGTTGATGGTAGACAGTGGTGTGTCTGACTGTGTTGGTCTAGGGTTGATGCTAGACTGTACAGTGGTGTGGTTTGACTGGTGTGTTGGTCTAGGTTGATGGTAGACTGTGTACAGTGGTGTGGTTTGACTGGTGTGTTGGTCTGGGGTTGATGCTAGACTGTGTACAGTGGTGTGGTTTGACTGGTGTGTTGGTCTGGGGTTGATGGTAGACTGTACAGTGGTGTGTTGGTCTGGGGTTGATGGTAGACTGTGTACAGTGGTGTGTTGGTCTAGGGTTGATGCTAGACTGCACAGTACTGGTGTGTTGGTCTAGGGTTGATGCTAGACTGTGTACAGTGGTGTGGTTTGACTGGTGTGTTGGTCTGGGGTTGATGCTAGACTGTACAGTGGTGTGTGGTGGGGTTGATGCTAGGTGTGTTGGTCTGGGGTTGATGCTAGACTGTGTACAGTGGTGTGGTTTGGACTGGTGTGTTGGTCTAGTGGGTTGGTTTGGTTGATGGTAGACTGTGTACAGTGGTGTGGTTTGGCTGGTGTGTTGGTCTAGGGTTGATGGTAGACTGTACAGTGGTGTGGTCTGACTGGTGTGTTGGTCTAGGGTTGATGCTAGACTGTGTACAGTGGTGTGGTTTGGCTGGTGTGTTGGTCTAGGTTGATGCTAGACTGTGTACAGTGGTGTGGTCTGACTGGTGTGTTGGTCTAGGGTTGATGGTAGACTCTGTACAGTGGTGTGGTCTGACTGGTGTGTTGGTCTAGGGTTGATGGTAGACTGTACAGTGGTGTGGTTTGGCTGGTGTGTTGGTCTAGGGTTGATGCTGTGTACAGTGATGTGGTCTGGCTGGTGTGTTGGTCTAGGGTTGATGCTGTGTTGGTCTAGGGTTGATGCTGTGTTGGTCTAGGGTTGATGCTGTGTTGGTCTAGGGTTGATGCTGTGTTGGTCTAGGGTTGATGCTGTGTTGGTCTAGGGTTGATGCTGTGTTGGTCTAGGGTTGATGGTAGACTGTACAGTGGTGTGGTTTGGCTGGTGTGTTGGTCTAGGGTTGATGCTGTGTTGGTCTAGGGTTGATGCTGTGTTGGTCTAGGGTTGATGCTAGACTGTGCTGGTTGTCCTCTCAAAGGCTTTGTCTGTACATGGTAATCAACTTCTCTTCCTGTTGACATTGACGGTGGAGAATGCAGGCCTCAGCTCTGACTGAATCTAGTGGGTGACCTACCCTTACTTCCTTCTCTGTGCCCTGGCTGGAACCCCATTAGGCTGTGTCTGCAGTCTGTCATTTACACAGAGCCCCTCTCTCTCTCTTATTTTCCTCAGTCTGGCCTGCCTCCATTCATCCATCCATTCATCATCCATCCATCCATCCCTCTCTCTCGCTCTATCTCTCTCGCTCTCGCTCTCTCGCTGTCTCTCTCTCTCTAGATCTCTCTCTAGCTCTCTCTCTCTCTCTAGCTCTCTTTCTAGCTCTCTCTCTCTCTCTAGCTCTCTTTCTAGCTCTCTCTAGCGCTCTCTCTCTCTCTAGCTCTCTTTCTAGCTCTCTCGAGCTCTCTTTCTAGCTCTCTCTCTCTCTCTAGCTCTCTTTCTAGCTCTCTCTAGCTCTCTCTCTCTCTCTAGCTCTCTTTCTAGCTCTCTCGAGCTCTCAGTTCTAGCTTCTTTCTCTCTCTCTTCCATTCAATTTCAAAGGGGCTTTATTGGACATGGGAAACACATGTTTCATTGTCAAAGCAAGTGAAGTAGATAATAAACAAATGTGAAATAAACAATAGACAACTGAACAGTAAACACTCCACTTGCAAAAGCTCCAAAAGAATAAAGACGTTTTAAATGTCATATTATGTCTATATAAAGGTTGTTGTAACGATGTACAAATATTTAAAGTATTAAAATAAAATAAATATGGGTTGTATTTACAATGGTGTTTGTTCTTCCTCACCCTTTCTGACCAAGGTAGCTCAGCTTCTTCTGCTGTGATGTCACACTGTGGTATATTTTTTTTTCTCTCTCTCTCTCTCTCTCTCTCTCTCTCTCTCTCTCTCTCTCTCTCTCTCTCTCTCTCTCTCTCTCTCTCTCTCTCTCTCTCTCTCAGACATATGCCTCACCTGGTAATGACCAACATGTCCTCTCTCTGTTGAAACCTCCTCACCAGGAGTCTGACCAAGGGTGCATTACGTTACAGAACTATTCATATAGATCATGATCAAGTGTCCTCTGTCTGGTGCTCAGGGCCTCAACTATCCTCACCTAGTGACCAAGTGTAGCTCAGCTTAGTTCAGCAGGCTGAGCCCTCCACCTCAACTATCCTCACCTAGTGACCAAGTGTAGCTCAGCAGCAGCAGGCTGAGCCCCTCCACCTCAACTATCCTCACCTAGTGACCAAGTGTAGCTCAGCATAGTTCAGCAGGCTGAGCCCCTCCACCTCAACTATCCTCACCTAGTGACCAAGTGTAGCTCAGCTTAGTTCAGCAGGCTGGGCCCTCCACCTCAACTATCCTCACCTAGTGACCAAGTGTAGCTCAGCTTAGTTCAGCAGGCTGGGCCCTCCACCTCAACTATCCTCACCTAGTGACCAAGTGTAGCTCAGCTTAGTTCAGCAGGCTGAGCCCCTCCACCTCAACTATCCTCACCTAGTGACCAAGTGTAGCTCAGCTTAGTTCCAGCAGGCTGGCCCCTCCACCTCAACTATCCTCACCTAGTGACCAAGTGTAGCTCAGCTTAGTTCAGCAGGCTGGGCCCCTCCCACTTGGCTGCAACCTGATACCTGGGGTCTGTTCAGAGGGGGGCCAGCGTTATGTTCCAGAACATTCAGAAAGAACAGTATTGTGTAATGCATACATGATTGTCTGTCATCTGAAAACATCTCTTTGTTAGGCTTGCTTGTGTTCTATTAAACAGGTTTTTAACCAATCAGCACCCAGGATTAGACCCACCCATTGTGTAACAAACAGAATCACCCAAACGTTCCAGTTTCATTAGTCTCATGTCTCATAGCAGTTGTTCTTGTGCCTTGAAAGTGACTTGGACAAGGTGATGTTATAACCACAGTCTATAGTTGCTGGTCTGAGGCATGTCCTGCAGGTTGTCCCTTCCTGACTGAATGTTCCCAGAGCCCGAAGTGCAGTGGTGCTGGAGATGATATGACCCCTTCTACCTCCTCCCCAGGACATTACCTTGTCACCAGGGGACTGTTGTGGCTGAGGAGACTGGAGGGTCCCTGGGGCAGCCAGGCAGACCACACAGCCTTGTCATCTCAGCCCAGATCCCTGGGTGCAGTGCAGCCCAGGCCTGTCAGGAGGAGGAGCCTGGTGGAGGTAGAGGTGAGGTTGAAGGAGAGTGTCTAGAAGAGATTATTATGGACCAGGGAGAGTGGGAGATTATTATGGACCATCCCTGAGACTATTGTAAAGGACGATCCCAGCATGCATTACCTGGAGAGCAGGGTCCCTGAGTGTCTAGAATTGGCATTACTATGGACCAGTCTCCTTTCCTTCATGTGTGCAGATTATGGACCATCCTGTGTTATCAGGTCATTACTATGGATGAAGGAGAGGCACATTATGGAAGAGGTGTGTCTAAATAGATATACTACAGAACATCAGTTTGATAATATATGGACCCAGGGTGAGTGTCAAATTCTTCAGATTTCTGCATAGCAAGTTGTTATCCTAGATCTGTCTAATGTATGGACCAGGGCCAGCGAGACAACTATGGAGGTCCCTGAGTGTCTAAACATCTCAGGAATGTCCCTGAAATCTAAAGCACATTGGACCAGGGTCCCTAGGTGTCTAGGGTGGCATTACTATGGACCAGGGTCCCTGAGTGTCTAGGGTGGCATTATACTTATGGACCCAGGGCCCTGAGTGTCTAGGGTGGCATTACTATGGACCAGGGTCCCTGAGTGTCTAGGGTGGCATTACTATGGACCAGGGTCCCTGAGAGTGTCTAGGTGGCACTCCACACTGGACCAGGGTCCCTGAGTGTCTAGGGTGGCATTACTATGGACCCAGGGCCCTGAGTGTCTAGGGTGGCATTATTATGGACCAGGGCCCGGAGTGTCTAGGGTGGCATTACTATGGACCAGGGTCCCTGAGTGTCTAGGGTGGCATATTATGGACCAGGGTCCCGGGTGTCTAGGGTGGCATTACTATGGACCAGGGTCCCTGAGTGTCTAGGGTGGCATTACTATGGACCAGGGTCCCTGAGTGTCTAAGGGTATGGACCAGGGTCCATTACATTATTATGGACCAGGGTCCCTGGAGTGTCTAGGGTGGCATTACTATGGACCAGGGTCCCTGAGTGTCTAGGGTGGCATTACTATGGACCCGGGTCCCTGAGTGTCTAGGGGGCATTACTGGCAGGGTCCCTGAGGTGTCTGGTGGCATTATTTGGACCAGGGTCCCTGAGTGTCTAGGGTGGCATTATTATGGACCAGGGTCCTGAGTGTCTAGGGTGGCATTACTATGGACCAGGGTCCCTGAGTGTCTAGGAATGGCAATACTAGAGTGTGGCATTACTATGGACCAGGGTCCCTGAGTGTCTAGGGTGGCATTATTATGGACCAAGGGTCCCTGAGAGTGTCTAGGAGTAGCATTACTATGGACCAGGGTCCCTGAGTGTCTAGGGTGGCATTACTATGGACCAGGGTCCCTGAGTGTCTAGGTGGCATTACTATGGACCAGGGTCCCTGAGTGTCTAGGTGGCATTACTATGGACCAGGGTCCCTGAGTGTCTAGGGTGGCATTACTATGGACCAGGGTCCCTGAGTGTCTAGGGTAGCATTACTATGGACCAGGGTCCCTGGGTGTCTAGGGTGGCATTACTATGGACCAGGGCCCCTGGTGTCTAGGGTGGCATTACTATGGACCAGGGTCCCTGGGTGTAGGCCTAGCCCTGGTAAACACTTCAGGCATTATTATCGCTCGGAGTGTCCAGGGTGGCATTACTGCCTAGACCAGGGTATCACTCTCCAACCATTACTATGGACCTAGAACCACTTCTGACATGGTCGCTCTCTGGACCAGGAACCAGTTCTGACATAGGCATTATTATGGACCACTTCTGACATGGTATCTAGGGTGGCTACTATGGACCATACATACCTAGAACCACTTCTGACATGGCATTATTATGGACCAGGGTCTCAGGTGTCCAGGGTGGCATTATTATGGACCTAGGAACCGGGACTGTCTGACATGGTATCACTCTCTCCAACCATACATATGAACCACTTCTGACATGGTGAGTGTCTGCAGCCATACTATGGACCAGGTCCCCTGGGTGTCAGGGTCCAATTATGGACCAGGGTCCCTGGGTGTCTAGGGACATGGTATCACTCTCTCCAACCATACATACCTAGGACCAGGGTCCCTGGGTGTCTAGGGTGGCATTATTATGGACCACTTCTGACATGGGCATTACTACCTGGACCAGGGTATCCTCTCTCCAACCATTACATGGACCAGGGTAGAACCCCTGGGTGTACCTAGAACCACTTCTGACATGGTATCTCATTCCAACCATTATAGAACCAGGGTCCTCTGGGTGTACCTAGAACCACTTCTGACATGGTATCACTCTCCAACCATACATACCTAGAACCCTGGGTGACATGGTATCACTCTATGGACCATACATGCCTAGAACCACTTATTGGACCAGGGTCCCTGGGTTATCTCTCTCCAACCATAAACCTAGAACCACTTCTGACAAGCATTATCACTCTCTGCAACCATACATACCTAGAACCACTTCTGACATGGTATCACTCTCTCAACCATACATACCTAGAACCACTTCTGACATGGTATCACTCTCTCCAACCATACATACCTAGAACCACTTCTGACATGGTATCCCTCTCCAACCATACATACCTAGAACCACTTCTGACATGGTATCACTCTCTCCAACCATACATACCTAGAACCACTTCTGACATGGTATCTCTCTCCAACCATACATACCTAGAACCACTTCTGACATGGTATCTCTCCAACAATACATACCTAGAACTCTCCAACCATACATACCTAGAACCACTTCTGACATGGTATCACTCTCCAACCATACATACCTAGAACCACTTCTGACATGGTATCACTCTCTCCAACCATACATACCTAGAACCACTTCTGACATGGTATCACTCTCTCCAACCATACATACCTAGAACCACTTCTGACATGGTATCACTCTCCAACCATACATACCTAGAACCACTTCTGACATGGTATCACTCTCTCCAACCATACATACCTAGAACCACTTCTGACATAGTATCACTCTCCAGCCATAGAACCACTTCTGACATGGTATCACTCTCTCTAACAATACATACCTAGAACCACTTCTGACATGGTATCTCTCTCAACCATACATACCTAGAACCACTTCTGACATGGTATCTCTCTCCAACCATACATACCTAGAACCACTTCTGACATGGTATCACTCTAGCCAACCATACATACCTAGAACCACTTCTGACATGGTATCACTCTCCAACCATACATACCTAGAACCCTTCTGACATGGTATCACTCTCCAACCATACCTAGAACCACTTCTGACATGGTATCACTCTCTCCAACCATACATACCTAGAACCACTTCTGACATGGTATCTCTCCAACCATACATACCTAGAACCACTTCTGACATGGTATCTCTCTCCAACCATACATACCTAGAACCACTTCTGACATGGTATACTCTAGAACCACTTCCAACCACATACATACCTAGAACCACTTCTGACATGGTATCACTCTCTCAACCATACATACCTAGAACCACTTCTGACATGGTATCTCTCTCTCAACCAATACATACCTAGAACCACTTCTGACATGGTATCACTCTCTGCAACCATACATACCTAGAACCACTTCTGACATGGTATCTCTCTGCAACCATACATACCTAGAACCACTTCTGACATAGTATCTCTCTCCAACCATACATACCTAGAACCACTTCTGACATGGTATCACTCTCCAGCCACCTAGAACCACTTCTGACATGGTATCTCTCTCCAACCATACATACCTAGAACCACTTCTGACATGGTATCACTCTCTCCAACCATACATACCTAGAACCACTTCTGACATGGTATCTCTCTCCAACCATACATACCTAGAACCACTTCTGACATGGTATCACTCTCCAACCATACATACCTAGAACCACTTCTGACATGGTATCTCTCTCCAACCATACATACCTAGAACCACTTCTGACATGGTATCACTCTCTCCAACCATACATACCTAGAACCACTTCTGACATGGTATCACTCTCTCCAACCATACATACCTAGAACCACTTCTGACATGGTATCACTCTCTCTAACATACATACCTAGAACCACTTCTGACATGGTATCACTCTCTCCAACCATACATACCTAGAACCACTTCTGACATGGTATCACTCTCTCTAACAATACATACCTAGAACCACTTCTGACATGGTATCACTCTCTCCAACCATACATACCTAGAACCACTTCTGACATGGTATCACTCTCATACCTAGAACCACTTCTGACATACATACCTAGAACCACTTCTGACATGGTATCACTCTCTCTAACAATACATACCTAGAACCACTTCTGACATGGTATCACTCTCTGCAACCATACATACCTAGAACCACTTCTGACATGGTATCACTCTCTCTATCAATACATACCTAGAACCACTTCTGACATGGTATCACTCTCTCCAACCATACATACCTAGAACCACTTCTGACATGGTATCTCTCTCTATCAATACATACCTAGAACCACTTCTGACATGGTATCACTCTCTCCATGGTACCATACATACCTAGAACCACTTCTGACATGGTATCCAACCATACTACCTCTATGGTATCTCTCTCAATACATACCTAGAACCACTTCTGACATGGATGGTATCTCTCTCCAACCATACATACCTAGAACCACTTCTGACATGACACATACCTAGAAGGTCTTCAACAAAAGTATTGAGTAATAAATGACATGGTTAGTTAGTCAGTAGTACTATAAAGGTACACAGTTAGAAGTACTATAAAGGTATGGTTAGTTGGTCAGTAGTACTATAAAGGTACCTAGTTAGTCCGATAGTTCTACATGGTATGGTTAGTCCAGTCAGTAGTACTATAAACTTATGGTTAGTTAGTCAGTAGTCTCTAAAAGGTAAGTTAGTTGTAGTACTATAAAGGTATGGTTAGTTAGTCAGTAGTACTATAAAGGTATGGTTAGTTAGTCAGTAGCTCTATAAAAGGTATGGTTGGTTAGTCAGTAGTACTATAAAGGTATGGTTAGTTGAAGATCAGTAGTACTATAAAAGGTATGGATAGTTAGTCAGTAGTACTATAAAGGTATGGTTAGTTAGTCAGTAGTACTATAAAAAGGTATGGTTAGTTAGTCAGTAGTACTATAAAGGTATGGTTAGTTAGTCAGTAGTACTATAAAGGTATGGTTAGTTAGTCAGTAGTACTATAAAGGTATGGTTAGTTAGTCAGTAGTTCTATAAAGGTATGGTTAGTTAGTCAGTAGTACTATAAAGGTATGGTTGGTTAGTCAGTAGTAGTATAAAGGTATGGTTAGTTAGTCAGTAGTACTATAAAGGTATGGTTAGTTAGTCAGTAGTTCTATAAAGGTATGGTTAGTTGAGTCAGTAGTACTATAATGGTATGGATAGTTAGTCAGTAGTACTATAAGGTATGGATAGTTAGTCAGTAGTACTATAAAGTATGGTTAGTTAGTCGATAGTACTATAAAGGTATGGTTGGTTAGTCAATGGTTCTATAAAGGCGTAGTTATTTAGTTAGTCCAGTAGTACTATAAAGGTATGGTTAGTTAGTCAGTAGTACTATAAAGGTATGGTTAGTTAGTCAGTAGTTCTATAAAGGTATGGTTGGTTGATCAGTAGTACTATAAAGTTATGGTTAGTTAGTCAGTAGTACTATAAAGGTATGGATAGTTAGTCAGTAGTACTATAAAGGTATGGTTAGTTAGTCAGTAGTACTATAAAGGTATGGTTAGTTAGTCAGTAGTTCTATAAAGGTATGGTTAGTTAGTCAGTAGTACTAT
>NW_026283834.1:0-2842 GCF_023373465.1 Oncorhynchus keta
ATAGAGACAGTAGATCTACCTGGTCTGTCAAAATATAATAGAGACAGTAGATCTAGCTGGTCTGTCATAATATAATAGAGACAGTATATCTACCTGGTATGTCATTTTATAATAGAGACAGTCGATCTAGCTGGTCTGTCATAATATAATAGAGACAGTCGATCTAGCTGGTCTGTCATAATATAATAGAGACAGTAGATCTAGCTGGTCTGTCATAATACAATAGAGACAGTAGATCTAGCTGGTCTGTCATAATATAATAGAGACAGTAGATATATCTGGTCTTTCAAAATATAATAGAGACAGTAGATCTAGCTGGTCTGTCATAATATAATAGAGACAGTATATCTAGTTGGTCTGTCATAATATATTAGAGACATAGAGACAGTAGATTTAGCTGGTCTGTCATAATATAATAGAGACAGTATATATACCTGGTCTGACATAATATAATAGAGACAGTAGATCTAGCAGGTGTGTTATAATATAATAGTGACAGTAGATCTAGCTGGTCTGTCATAATATAATAGAGACAATAGATCTAGCTGGTCTGTCATAATATAATGCTAAATCTATAACAGTAGATTTAGCTGGTCGACGACATCGATCCTCGTTTGCTAAGTCAAACGACACCGCTGGTTCTGCTCACACTGCCTACCCTGTGCTCTGACCTCTTTCTCCCTCTCTCTCCAGATGAAATCTCGCGTCTTCGTGACGGCCGGCCGCCCAACAACCTGCCCGCTTGACCCTATCCCCTCCTCTCTTCTCCAGACCATTTCCGGAGACCTTCTCCCTTACCTCACCTCGCTCATCAACTCATCCCTGACCGCTGGCTACGTCCCTTCCGTCTTCAAGAGAGCGAGAGTTGCACCCCTTCTGAAAAAACCTACACTCGATCCCTCCGATGTCAACAACTACAGACCAGTATCCCTTCTTTCTTTTCTCTCCAAAACTCTTGAGCGTGCCGTCCTTGGCCAGCTCTACCGCTATCTCTCTCAGAATGACCTTCTTGATCCAAATCAGTCAGGTTTCAAGACTAGTCATTCAACTGAGACTGCTCTTCTCTGTATCACGGAGGCGCTCCCGCACTGCTAAAGCTAACTCTCTCTCCTCTGCTCTCATCCTTCTAGACCTATCGGCTGCCTTCGATACTGTGAACCATCAGATCCTCCTCTCCACCCTCTCCGAGTTGGGCATCTCCGGCGCGGCCCGGAGATGTAATAGATGTAATAATAGAGACAGTAGATCTAGCTGGTCTGTCATAATACAATAGAGACAGTAGATCTAGCTGGTCTGTCATAATATAATAGAGACAGTAGATCTATCTGGTCTGTCAAAATATAATAGAGACAGTAGATCTAGCTGGTCTGTCATAATATAATAGAGACAGTATATCTAGTTGGTCTGTCATAATATATTAGAGACATAGAGACAGTATATATACCTGGTCTGGACATAATATATTGATATATGGTAGATCTAAGCTGGTCATTCATAATATAATAGAGACAGTAGATCTAGCTGGTCTGTCATAAATATAATAGAGACAGTAGATCTATCTGGTCTGTCAAAATATAATAGAGAAAGTAGATCTATCTGGTCTTTCAAAATATAATAGTGAGACAGTAGATCTAGCTGGTCTGTCATAATATAATAGAGACATTATGTCTAGTTGGTCTGTCATAATATAATAGAGACATAGAGACAGTAGATCTAGCTGGTTTGTCATAATATAATAGAGACACTAGATCTAGCTGGTCTGTGATAATATAATAGAGACAGTAGATCTAGCTGGTCAGTCATAATACAATAGAGACAGTAGATGTAGCTGGTCTGTCATAATATACTAGAGACAGTATATCTAGCTGGTCTGTCATAATATAATAGAGACAGTAGATCTAGCTGGTCTGTCATAATATAATAGGGACAGTAGATCTAGCTGGTCGGTCATAATATAATAGAGACAGTAGATCTAGCTGGTCTGTCATAATACAATAGTGAGAATAGATCTAGATGGTCTCTTATTTTATAATGGAGACAGTACATCTACCTGGTCTGTCATAATATAATAGAGAGAGTAGATCTAGCTGGTCTGTCATAATATAATAGAGACAGTAGATCTAGCTGGTCTGTCATAATGTAATAGACAGTAGATCTAGCTGGTCTGTCATAATATACTAGACACAGTCGATATAGCTGGTCTGTCATAATATAATAGAGACAGTAGATCTAGCTGGTCTGTCAAAATATAATAGAGACATTTACATTTACATTTAAGTCATTTAGCAGACGCTCTTATCCAGAGCGACTTACAAATTGGTGCATTCACCTTATGACATCCAGTGGAACAGCCACTTTACAATAGTGCATCTAAATCTTTAGGGGGGTGTGAAGGATTACTTATCCTATCCTAGAGTATTCCTTAAAGAGGTGGGATTTCAGGTGTCTCCGGAAGGTGGGTGATTGACTCCGCTGTCCTGGCGTCGTGAGGGAGTTTGTTCCACCATTGGGGGCCAGAGCAGCGAACAGTTTTGACTGGGCTGAGCGGGAACTGTACTTCCTCAGTGGTAGGGAGGCGAGAGCAGGCCAGAGGTGGATGAGCGCAGTGCCCTCTGTTTGGGTGTAGGGCCTGATCAGAGCCTGGAGGTACTGAGGTGCCGTTCCCCTCACAGCTCCGTAGGCAAGCACCATGGTCTTGTAGCGGATGCGAGCTTCAACTGGAAGCCAGTGGAGAGAGCGGAGGAGGCGGGGTGGCGTGAGAGAACTTGGGAAGGTTGAACACCAGACGGGCTGCGGCGTCTCTGGATGAGTTGTAGGGGTTTAATGGCACAGGCAGGGAGCC
>NW_026283835.1:0-5020 GCF_023373465.1 Oncorhynchus keta
GGTGGAATGGGGACAGCAGGGAGCCATCATGTCAGGTAGTCCTGGGGCACTGTCCTAGGGCTCAGGTCCTCGAGAGAAGAGAAAGAAGAGGGTAGAGCATATGTGGGGTGGCCAGTCCTCTTTTGGCTGTGCCGGGTGGAGATTATAACAGAACGTGGCCAAGATGTTCAAATGTTCATAAATGACCAGCATGGTTGAATAATAGTAAGGCAGAACAGTTGAAACTGGAGCAGGAGCATGGCCAGGTGGACTGGGGACAGCAAGGAGTCCTCATGTCAGGTAGTCCTGGGACATGGTCCTAGGGCCCAGGCCAGTTGAAACTGGAGCAGCAGCATGGCCAGGTGGACTGGGGACAGCAAGGAGTCATCATGTCAGGTAGTCCTGGGGCATGGTCCTAGGGCTCAGGTCCTCCGAGAGAGAGAAAGAAAGAGAGAAGGAGAGAATTAGAGAACGCACACTTAGATTCACACAGGACACCGAATAGGACAGGAGAAGTACTCCAGATATAACAAACTGACCCTAGCCCCCGACACATAAACTACTGCAGCATAAATACTGGAGGCTGAGACAGGAGGGGTCAGGAGACACTGTGGCCCCATCCGAGGACACCCCGGACAGGGCCAAACAGGAAGGATATAACCCCACCCACTTTGCCAAGCACAGCCCCACACCACTAGAGGATATCTTCAACCACCAACTCACCATCCTGAGACAAGGCCAGTATAGCCCACAAAGATCTCCGCCACGGTACAACCCAAGGGGGAGCAACCCAGACAGGCCGACCACAACAGTGAATCAACCCACCCAGGTGACGCACCCCCCAGGGACGGCACGAGAGAGCCCCAGCAAGCCAGTGACTCAGCCCCGTAACAGGGTTAGAGGCAGAGAATCCCAGTGGAAAGAGGGAACCGGCCAGGCAGAGACAGCAAGGGCGGTTCGTTGCTCCAGAGCCTTTCCGTTCACCTTCCCACTCCTGGGCCAGACTACACTCAATCATATGACCCACTGAAGAGATGAGTCTTCAGTAAAGACTTAAAGGTTGAGACCGAGTTTGCGTCTCTGACATGGGTAGGCAGACCGTTCCATAAAAATGGAGCTCTATAGGAGAAAGCCCTGCCTCCAGCTGTTTGCTTAGAAATTCTAGGGACAATTAGGAGGCCTGCGTCTTGTGACCGTAGCGTACGTGTAGGTATGTACGGCAGGACCAAATCAGAGAGGTAGGTAGGAGCAAGCCCATGTAATGCTTTGTAGGTTAGCAGTAAAACCTTGAAATCAGCCCTTGCTTTGACAGGAAGCCAGTGTAGAGGCTAGCACTGGAGTAATATGATCAAATTTTTTGGTTCTAGTCAGGATTCTAGCAGCCGTATTTAGCACTAACTGAAGTTTATTTAGTGCTTTATCCGGGTAGCCGGAAAATAGAGCATTGCAGTAGTCTAACCTAGAAGTGACAAAAGCATGGATTAATTTTTCTGCATCATTTTGGACAGAAAGTTTCTGATTTTGCAATGTTACGTAGATGGAAAAAAGCTGTCCTCGAAATGGTCTTGATATGTTCTTCAAAAGAGATCAGGGTCCAGAGTAACGCCGAGGTCCTTCACAGTTTTATTTGAGCGACTGTACAACCATTAAGATTAATTGTCAGATTCAACAGAAGATCTCTTTGTTTCTTGGGACCTAGAACAAGCATCTCTGTTTTGTCCGAGTTTAATAGTAGAAAGTTTGCAGCCATCCACTTCCTTATGTCTGAAACACATGCTTCTAGCGAGGGCAATTTTGGGGCTTCACCATGTTTCATTGAAATGTACAGCTGTGTGTCATCCGCATAGCAGTGAAAGTTTACATTATGTTTTTTCGAATAACATCCCCAAGAGGTAAAATATATAGTGAAAACAATAGTGGTCCTAAAACAGAACCTTGAGGAACACCGAAATGTACAGTTGATTTGTCAGAGGACAAACCATTCACAGAGACAAACTGATATCTTTCCGACAGATAAGACCTAAACCAGGCCAGAACATGTCCGTGTAGACCAATTTGGGTTTCCAATCTCTCCAAAGAATGTGGTGATCGATGGTATCAAAAGCAGCACTAAGGTCTAGGAGCACGAGGACAGATGCAGAGCCTCGGTCCGATGCCATTAAAATGTCATTTACCACCTTCACAAGTGCCGTCTCAGTGCTATGATGGGGTCTAAAACCAGACTGAAGCATTTCGTATACATTGTTTGTCTTCAGGAAGGCAGTGAGTTGCTGCGCAGCAGCCTTCTCTAAAATCTTTGAGAGGAATGGAAGATTCGATATAGGCCGATAGTTTTTATATTTTCTGGGTCAAGGTTTGGCTTTTTCAAGAGAGGCTTTATTACTGCCACTTTTAGTGAGTTTGGTACACATCCAGTGGATAGAGAGCCGTTTATTATGTTCAACATAGGAGGGCCAAGCACAGGAAGCAGCTCTTTCAGTAGTTTAGTTGGAATAGGGTCAGTATACAGCTTGAAGGTTTAGAGGCCATGATTATTTTCATCATTGTGTCCAAGAGATATAGTACTAAAACACTTGAGCGTCTCTCTTGATCCTAGGTCCTGGCAGAGTTGTGCAGACTCAGGACAACTGAGGTTTGGAGGAATACGCAGGTTTAAAGAGGAGTCCGTAATTTGCTTTCTAATAATCATAATCTTTTCCTCAAAGTTCATGAATTTATCACTGCTAAAGTGAAAGTCATCCTCTCTTGGGAATGCTGCTTTTTAGTTAGCTTTGCCACAGTATCAAAAGGAATTTCGGATTGTTCTTATTTTCCTCAATTAAGTTAGAAAAATAGGACGATCGAGCAGCAGTAAGGGCTCTTCGGTACTGCACGGTACCGTCCTTCAAGCTAGTCGGAAGACTTCCAGTTTGGTGTGGCGCCATTTCCGTTCCAATTTTCTGGAAGCTTGCTTCAGAGCTCGGGTATTTTCTGTGTACCAGGGAGCTAGTTTCTTATGAGACATTTTTTAGTTTTTAGGGGTGCAACTGCATCTAGGGTATTGCGCAAGGTTAATTGAGATCCTCAGTTAGGTGGTTAACGGATTTTTGTCCTCTGGCGTCCTTGGGTAGGCAGAGGGAGTCTGGAAGGGCATCAAGGAATCTTTGTGTTGTCTGTGAATTTATAGCACGACTTTTGATGTTCCTTGGTTGGGGTCTGAGCAGATTATTTGTTGCAATTGCAAACGTAATAAAATGGTGGTCCGATAGTCAGGATTATGAGGAAAAACATTAAGATCCACAACATTTATTCCATGGGACAAAACTAGGTCCAGCGTATGACTGTGACAGTGAGTGGGTCAGAGACATGTTGGACAAAACCCACTGAGTCGATGATGGCTCCAAAAGCCTTTTGGAGTGGGTCTGTGGACTTTTCCATGTGAATATTAAAGTCACCAAAGATTAGAATATTATCTGCAATGACTACAAGGTCTGATAGAATTCAGGGAACTCAGTGAAACGCTGTATATGGCCCAGGAGGCCTGTAAACAGTAGCTATAAAAGTGATTGAGTAGGCTGCATAGATTTCATGACTAGAAGCTCAAAACGAACGTCATTTTTTTTTTGTAAATTGAAATTTGCTATCGTAAATGTTAGCAACACCTCCGCCTTTGCGGGATGCACGGGGATATGGTCACTAGTGTAGCCAGGAGGTGAGCCTCATTTAACACAGTAAAATTCATCAGGCTTAAGCCATGTTTCAGTCAGGCCAATCACATCAAGATTATGATCAGTGATTAGTTCATTGACTATAATTGCCTTTGAAGTAAGGGATCTAACATTAAGTAGCCCTATTTTGAGATGTGAGGTATCATGATCTCTTTCAGTAATGACAGGAATGGAGGTGGTCTTTATCCTAGTGAGATTGCTAAGGCGAACACCGCCATGTTTAGTTTTGCCCAACCTAGGTCGAGGCACAGACCACGGTCTCAATGGTGATAGCTGAGCTGACTACACTGACTATGCTAGTGGCAGACTCCACTATGCTGGCAGGCTGGCTAATAGCCTGCTGCCTGGCCTGCACCCTATTTCATTGTGGAGCTAGAGGAGTTAGAGCCCTGTCTATGTTGGCAGATAAGATGAGAGCACCCCTCCAGCTAGGATGGAGTCCGTCACTCCTCAGCAGGTCAGGCTTGAATTCTGTTTGTGGGTGAGTCCCAGAAGAGAGACCCAGTGTCTACAAATTCTATCTTTTGGGAGGACGAAAACGGTTTTCAGCCAGCGATTGAGTTGTGAGACTCTGCTGTAGAGCTCATCACTCCCTAACTGGGAGGGCCAGAGACAATTACTTGATGCCGACACATCTTTCCTAGCTGATATGCACGCAGAAGCTATGTTGCGCAGTGATCTCCTGACTGTTTCATCCTAACATCGTTGGTGCCGGCGTGGATAACAATATCTCTACTCTCCTCTACACTCGCCAGTTTAGCTTTAGCCAGCACCATCTTCAGATTAGCCTTAACGTCGGTAGCCCTGCCCCGGGTAAACAGTGTATGATCGCTGGATGATTCGCTTTAAGTCTAATACTGCGGGTAATGGAAGTCGCCAATGACTAGAGTTTTCAATTTGTCAGAGCTAATGGTGGGAAGCTTCAGCGTCTCAGACCCCGTAACGGGGAGGGTAGAGAACCAGAAGACTCGGCCTCTGACACCGACCCGCTGTAATGGGGAAAACCGGTTGAAAGTTTCTGTCTGGATGGCGGCCTGGGTTGAGCGCAGTCCCTACAGCATTTCCTTCAGAAGCCGTAGAAGGTCGTCCGGCTCAGGACTGTGCCAGAGGATTTATACTACTATCTGTACTTACTGGTGGCACAGACGCTGTTTCATCCTTTCCTACACTGAAATTACCCTTGCCTAACGATTGCGTCTGAGCTGGGCTTGCAGTACAGCTATCCTCGCCGTAAGGCGGCCACAGCGGCTGCAATTAGAAGGCATCATGTTAATGTTACTACTTAGCTTCGGCTGTTGGAGGTCCTACGAATCGTGTCCAGATAAAGCGTCCGG
>NW_026283836.1:0-2500 GCF_023373465.1 Oncorhynchus keta
CCGCCCCTCCCCTCCCTCTCTCTCTCCCCTCCCACCCTCCCTCCCTTCCTCTCCTCTCCCTCTCGCCCCTCACTCCATCTCTCTCTCCCTCCCACCCTCCCTCCTCCCTCCCACTCACTCACTCCTCCATCTCTCCCTCCCTCCCTCCCTCCTCCTCCTCCCTCCCTCCCTCCCTCCCTCCCTCTCGCCCCCCCTCCCTCTGTCTGTCCCCTCCCTCCCTCCCTCTCTCCCTCCTCGCCCCTCCCTCCCTCTCTCTCCCCCCACCTCCTCCCTCCCCTCCCCCTCCCTCTCCCTCTCGCCCCTCTCCTCCTCGCCCCCTCCCTCCCTCCATCCCCTCCCCCTCCCACTCTCACCTTCCATCTCCCTCCCTCCTCCTCCCTCCCTCCCTCCCTCTGTCTCGCCCCTCCCTCCCCTCTGTCTCTCCCTCCCTCTGTCTCTCCCCTCCCACCCCTCCCTCCCTCCCTCCCTCCCTCCTCCCTCCCTCCCTCCCTCCCTCCCTCCCTCCTCCCTCCCTCCTCCCTCTGTCTCTCCCTCCTCTGTCTCTCCCCCCTCCCTCTGTCTCTCCTCCCTCTCTCTCTGCAGAGTTAGTGCTGGTGAGGGGCCAGTGGGGACCCAGGCGGGGCAGTGAGAGTAATACTGTTACAGGGCTATCAAATATTAAACATTTCCCTCTCCTCTTTCAGAGAAAAAGGCAGCGGTTCATTTTCATCTCTTCCTGCTCTCCTCAGATAGAAATAATAGACGGACAGAAAGGAGAAAAGGAATGTCTCTCTGCCTGGATATTTGTGAAACTCAATCAATTAGCTGTAAGCGCTCAGTCCTTTCTCATTATGCAGGAAGAGAGGAGGAGGGGAGGATGGGGGTAGAGGCTCACTGGGGAGCAGGGAGGGGAGGATGGGGGTAGAGGCTCACTGGGAGCAGGGAGGGGAGGATGAGGGTAGAGGCTCACTGGGAGCAGGGAGGGGAGGATGAGGGTAAGAGGCTCACTGGGAGCAGGGAGGGGAGGATGAGGGTAGAGGCTCACTGGGGGCAGGGAGGGAGGATGAGGGTAGATGTCACTGGGAGCAGGGGAGGGGAGGATGGGGGGGCAGAGGCTCACTGGGGAGCAGGGAGGGGAGGATGGGGGTAGAGGCTCACTGGGAGCAGGGAGGGGAGGATGGGGGTAGAGCAACATTAGGAGCAGGGAGGGAGGATGGGGGTAGAGGCTCACTGGGAGAAGGGAGGAGGATGGGGGTAGAGGCTCATTAGGAGCAGGAGGTTGAGGATGGGGGTAGAGGCTCACTGGGAGCAGGGAGGGAGGATGGGGGTAGAGGCTTGTTAGGAGCAGCACAGAGTGTGGGGGGGGTTGCTCACACAACAGAGTGCACTTACTTACTCGTGCACACAATGAGGTCAGCACGTGACCCCCCAGGCGCTGCACACACACACACACACACACACACACACACACACACACACACACACACACACACACACACACACACACACACACACACACATACATACAGAGTTACAAAATATACATTCATGTAGCTACACAAGGAAGCAGGGATGTTCAAGAGGATTACATACTAGAAAGATTTTTGTATTTCACCTTTATTTAACTAGGCAAGTCAGTTAAAAACCACAGAGTGTTACGATTAGTTACGATTCATTACCACAGAGTGTTAGGATTCATTACCACAGAGTGTTACGATTCATTACCACAGAGTGTTAGGATTCATTACCACAGAGTGTTACGATTAGATACCACAGTGTGTTACGATTCATTACCACAGAGTGTTAGGATTCATTACCACAGAGTGTTACGATTCATTACCACAGAGTGTTACGATTCATTACCACAGAGTGTTACGATTCATTACCACAGAGTGTTACGATTCATTACCACAGAGTGTTACGATTAGTTACCACAGAGTGTTACGATTCATTACCACAGAGTGTTACGATTCATTACCACAGAGTGTTACGATTCATTACCACAGAGTGTTACGATTAGTTAACACAGAGTGTTACGATTCATTACCACAGAGTGTTACGATTAGTTAATACAGAGTGTTACGATTCATTACCACAGAGTGTTACGATTAGTTACCACAGAGTGTTACGATTCATTACCACAGAGTGTTACGATTAGTTACCACAGAGTGTTACGATTCATTACCACAGAGTGTTACGATTAATTACCACAGAGTGTTACGATTCATTACCACAGAGTGTTACGATTAGTTACCACAGAGTGTTACGATTAGTTAATACAGAGTGTTAGGATTCATTACCACAGAGTGTTACGATTAGTTACGATTCATTACCACAGAGTGTTACGATTAGTTACCACAGAGTGTTACGATTCATTACCACAGAGTGTTACGATTCATTACCACAGAGTGTTACGATTAGTTACCACAGAGTGTTACGATTCATTACCACAGAGTGTTACGATTCATTACCACAGAGTGTTACGATTCATTACCACAGAGTGTTACGATTCATTACCACA
>NW_026283836.1:7500-52739 GCF_023373465.1 Oncorhynchus keta
AGAGAGAGAGAGAGACACAGAGAGAGAGAGAGAGAGAGAAAGAGAGAGACAGAGAGAGAGAGAAAGAGAGAGAGAGAGAGAAAACAGAATGCAGGAATACATGTTCTCTCCCTCGGGGGAGATGTAGTTATATCACAAAGTATTTAGTATTTGAAGAATAAACAAACAGTCAAAAGGCACTCCTCTTTACTACTGTTGACCAGGGCTTATGGGGAATAGGTCATTTAGGACACGTCATTGTGGATCTGGTCAGTCAATGCCAATTAAAGTCTTCCTTAGTCATTACTACAGTACTGGCAGATGTAGAGCTGCAGTATGTGTTCATGAATATACAGTCATTCATATAGTAACTGATGGTAGTAACTCATATAGTAACTGATGGTAGTAACTCATATAGTAACTGATGGTAGTAACTCATATAGTAACTGATGGTAGTAACTCATATAGTAACTGATGGTAGTAACTCATATAGTAACTGATGGTAGTAACTCATATAGTAACTGATGGTAGTAACTCATATAGTAACTGATGGTAGTAACTCATATAGTAACTGATGGTAGTAACTCATATAGTAACTGATGGTAGTAACTCATATAGTAACTGATGGTAGTAACTCATATAGTAACTGATGGTAGTAACTCATATAGTAACCGATGGTAGTAACTCATATAGTAACTGATGGTAGTAACTCATATAGTAACTGATGGTAGTAACTCATATAGTAACTGATGGTAGTAACTCATATAGTAACTGATGGTAGTAACTCATATAGTAACTGATGGTAGTAACTCATATAGTAACTGATGGTAGTAACTCATATAGTAACTGATGGTAGTAACTCATATAGTAACTGATGGTAGTAACTCATATAGTAACTGATGGTAGTAACTCATATAGTAACTGATGGTAGTAACTCATATAGTAACTGATGGTAGTAACTCATATAGTAACTGATGGTAGTAACTCATATAGTAACTGATGGTAGTAACTCATATAGTAACTGATGGTAGTAACTCATATAGTAACTGATGGTAGTAACTCATATAGTAACTGATGGTAGTAACTCATATAGTAACTGATGGTAGTAACTCATATAGTAACTGATGGTAGTAACTCATATAGTAACTGATGGTAGTAATAGTCATGGTAGTAAGTAACTGATGGTAGTAACTCATATAGTAACTGATGGTAGTAACTCATATAGTAACTGATGGTAGTAACTCATATAGTAACTGATGGTAGTAACTCATATAGTAACTGATGGTAGTAACTCATATAGTAACTGATGGTAGTAACTCATATAGTAATGATGGTAGTAACTCATAGTAACTGATGGTAGTCATATAGTAACTGATGGTAGTAACTGATAGTGAAATCTGAATACAACAGCCTTATAGTGAAATGCTGAATTACAACAGCCTTATAGTGAAATGCTGAATACAACAGCCTTATAGTGAAATGCTGAATTACAACAGCCTTATAGTGAAATGCTGAATTACAACAGCCTTATAGTGAAATGCTGAATTACAACAGCCTTATAGTGAAATGCTGAATACAACAGCCTTATAGTGAAATGCTGAATACAACAGCCTTATAGTGAAATGCTGATTACAACAGCCTTATAGTGAAATGCTGAATACAACAGCCTTATAGTGAAATGCTGAATTACAACAGCCTTATAGTGAAATGCTGAATACAACAGCCTTATAGTGAAATGCTGAATACAACAGCCTTATAGTGAAATGCTGAATACAACAGCCTTATAGTGAAATGCTGAATTACAACAGCCTTATAGTGAAATGCTGAATACAACAGCCTTATAGTGAAATGCTGAATTACAACAGCCTTATAGTGAAATGCTGAATACAACAGCCTTATAGTGAAATGCTGAATTACAACAGCCTTATAGTGAAATGCTGAATTACAACAGCCTTATAGTGAAATGCTGAATGCAACAGCCTTATAGTGAAATGCTGAATACAACAGCCTTATAGTGAAATGCTGAATACAACAGCCTTATAGTGAAATGCTGAATTACAACAGCCTTATAGTGAAATGCTGAATACAACAGCCTTATAGTGAAATGCTGAATTACAACAGCCTTATAGTGAAATGCTGAATACAACAGCCTTATAGTGAAATGCTGAATACAACAGCCTTATAGTGAAATGCTGAATACAACAGCCTTATAGTGAAATGCTGAATTACAACAGCCTTATAGTGAAATGCTGAATTACAACAGCCTTATAGTGAAATGCTGAATACAACAGCCTTATAGTGAAATGCTGAATACAACAGCCTTATAGTGAAATGCTGAATTACAACAGCCTTATAGTGAAATGCTGAATACAACAGCCTTATAGTGAAATGCTGAATACAACAGCCTTATAGTGAAATGCTGAATACAACAGCCTTATAGTGAAATGCTGAATTACAACAGCCTTATAGTGAAATGCTGAATACAACAGCCTTATAGTGAAATGCTGAATACAACAGCCTTATAGTGAAATGCTGAATACAACAGCCTTATAGTGAAATGCTGAATACAACAGCCTTATAGTGAAATGCTGAATTACAACAGCCTTATAGTGAAATGCTGAATTACAACAGCCTTATAGTGAAATGCTGAATACAACAGCCTTATAGTGAAATGCTGAATGCAACAGCCTTATAGTGAAATGCTGAATTACAACAGCCTTATAGTGAAATGCTGAATGCAACAGCCTTATAGTGAAATGCTGAATACAACAGCCTTATAGTGAAATGCTGAATACAACAGCCTTATAGTGAAATGCTGAATTACAACAGCCTTATAGTGAAATGCTGAATTACAACAGCCTTATAGTGAAATGCTGAATACAACAGCCTTATAGTGAAATGCTGAATACAACAGCCTTATAGTGAAATGCTGAATACAACAGCCTTATAGTGAAATGCTGAATTACAACAGCCTTATAGTGAAATGCTGAATACAACAGCCTTATAGTGAAATGCTGAATACAACAGCCTTATAGTGAAATGCTGAATTACAACAGCCTTATAGTGAAATGCTGAATACAACAGCCTTATAGTGAAATGCTGAATACAACAGCCTTATAGTGAAATGCTGAATTACAACAGCCTTATAGTGAAATGCTGAATTACAACAGCCTTATAGTGAAATGCTGAATACAACAGCCTTATAGTGAAATGCTGAATTACAACAGCCTTATAGTGAAATGCTGAATACAACAGCCTTATAGTGAAATGCTGAATTACAACAGCCTTATAGTGAAATGCTGAATACAACAGCCTTATAGTGAAATGCTGAATTACAACAGCCTTATAGTGAAATGCTGAATTACAACAGCCTTATAGTGAAATGCTGAATTACAACAGCCTTATAGTGAAATGCTGATTACAACAGCCTTATAGTGAAATGCTGATTACAACAGCCTTATAGTGAAATGCTGATTACAACAGCCTTATAGTGAAATGCTGAATACAACAGCCTTGTAGTGAAATGCTGATTACAACAGCCTTATAGTGAAATGCTGAATTACAACAGCCTTATAGTGAAATGCCACTCCACATACCAGTCCACATACCACTCCACATACCACTCCATATACCACTCCACATACCACTCCACATACCAGTCCACATACCACTCCACATACCACTCCATATACCAGTCCACATACCACTCCACATACCACTCCATATACCACTCCACATACCACTCCACATACCACATACCACTCCACATACCACTCCACATACCACTCCACATACCACTCCACATACCACTCCACATACCACTCCACATACCACTCCACATACCACTCCACATACCACTCCACATACCACTCCACATACCACTCCACATACCACTCCACATACCACATACCACTCCATATACCACTCCACATACCACTCCACATACCACTCCACATACCACTCCACATACCACTCCACATACCACTCCACATACCACTCCACATACCACATACCACTCCATATACCACTCCACATACCACTCCACATACCACTCCACATACCACTCCACATACCACTCCACATACCACTCCATATACCACTCCACATACCACTCCACATACCACATACCACATACCACTCCACATACCACTCCACATACCACTCCACATACCACTCCACATACCACTCCACATACCACTCCACATACCACTCCACATACCACATACCACTCCACATACCACTCCACATACCACTCCACATACCACTCCACATACCACTCCACATACCACTCCACATACCACTCCACATACCACTCCACATACCACTCCACATACCACTCACATACCACATACCACTCCACATACCACTCCACATACCACTCCACATACCACTCCACATACCACTCCACATACCACTCCACATACCACTCCACATACCACTCCACATACCACTCCACATACCACTCCACATACCACTCCACATACCACTCCACATACCACTCCACATACCACATACCACTCCATATACCACTCCACATACCACTCCATATACCACTCCACATACCACCACATACCACTCCATATACCACTCCACATACCATATACCACTCCACATACCACTCCGCATACCACCACATACCACATACCACATACCACATACCAGTCCACATACCACTCCACATACCACCCACATACCACTCCACATACCACTCCACATACCACTCCACATACCACTCCACATACCACTCCACATACCACTCCACATACCACTCCACATACCACTCCACATACCACATACCACTCCACATACCACTCCACATACCAGTCCACATACCACTCCACATACCACTCCACATACCACTCCACATACCACTCCACATACCACTCCACATACCACTCCACATACCACTCCACATACCACTCCACATACCACTCCACATACCACTCCACATACCACTCCACATACCACTCCACATACCACTCCACATACCACTCCACATACCACTCCATATACCACTCCCATACCAGTCCACATACCACTCCATATACCACTCCACATACCACTCCACATACCACTCCACATACCACTCCACATACCACTCCACATACCACTCCACATACCACTCCACATACCACTCCACATACCACTCCACATACCACTCCACATACCACTCCACATACCACTCCACATACCACTCCACATACCACTCCACATACCACTCCACATACCACTCCACATACCACTCCACATACCACTCCACATACCACTCCATATACCACATACCACTCCACATACCACTCCACATACCACTCCACATACCACACACCACTCCACACACCACTCCACACACCACTCCACACACCACACCACACACCACTCCACATACCACTCCACATACCACTCCACATACCACTCCACATACCACTCCACATACCACTCCATATACCACTCCACATACCACTCCATATACCACTCCACATACCACTCCACATACCACATACCACTCCACATACCAGTCCACATACCACTCCATATACCACTCCACATACCACTCCACATACCACTCCACATACCACTCCACATACCACTCCACATACCACTCCATATACCACTCCACATACCACTCCACATACCACTCCACATACCACTCCATATACCACTCCACATACCACTCCACATACCACATACCACCCACATACCAGTCCACATACCACTCCACATACCACTCCACATACCAGTCCACATACCACTCCACATACCACTCCATATACCACTCCACATACCACTCCACATACCACTCCATATACCACTCCACATACCACTCCACATACCACTCCACATACCACTCCACATACCACTCCACATACCACTCCACATACCAGTCCACATACCACTCCACATACCACTCCATATACCACTCCACATACCACTCCACATACCACTCCACATACCACTCCACATACCACTCCACATACCAGTCCACATACCACTCCACATACCACTCCACATACCACTCCACATACCACTCCACATACCACTCCATATACCACTCCACATACCACTCCACATACCACTCCACATACCACTCCACATACCACTCCACATACCACATACCACTCCACATACCACTCCATATACCACTCCACATACCACATACCACTCCACATACCACTCCACATACCACTCCACATACCACTCCACATACCACTCCACATACCACTCCACATACCACTCCACATACCACTCCACATACCACTCCACATACCACTCCACATACCACTCCACATACCACATGATGCAACAATTCACAAGCATGTGCATACAATGAAAGGGTTTAATTTGTTGTCCGAACAAACATGCAAGACAATAAATACGCTAACTAGTAACGTTAGCGTATCAAACATTTAACCCTCTGACATGAAAGGCAAATACAGGTTCAGTGTATTAAAGTTACCTCAGAACAAGGCTTTATTTTGATCAATAACCTGGAAGTCAATGAGGTCGACTCAGAATGTGACTGAAAACGCTCCTCTGTGGTGGTTCAGAGCAGCTCGAGGAGACTGTTGGAATCGTTTTGCTACTGCGATCAATATCAGAACGTAACAGGCTGTTACCGCAATTTCAGGTGAAAACCTCACTAAAACAAGTCTGAAATATAATGAATATGTCTATATTACTCAGCTGTTTCAAATCCATTGCTCTGCTACTACTAGTTTTACAGTATGAATGTTGGGCTCAATGAGACAATTCTGTTTCCACTGCCCTGCTCAGACGAACAGCTGCCGGGTGAGGGTCATGCAGGGACCTTGTAGGGAATGTTCCAAACATGAGAAATATGCAAGTTTACAGTCATGTCTACAGTAAGTTTACAGTAATGTCTACAGTAAGTTTACAGTAATGTCAACAGTAAGTTTACAGTAATGTCAACAGTAAGTTTACAGTAATGTCTACAGTAAGTTTACAGTAATGTCAACAGTAAGTTTACAGTAATGTCTACAGTAATGTCTACAGTAAGTTTACAGTAATGTCTACAGTAAGTTTACAGTAATGTCTACAGTAAGTTTACAGTAATGTCAACAGTAAGTTTACAGTAATGTCTACAGTAAGTTTACAGTAATGTCAACAGTAAGTTTACAGTAATGTCTACAGTAAGTTTACAGTAATGTCTACAGTAAGTTTACAGTAATGTCAACAGTAAGTTTACAGTAATGTCTACAGTAAGTTTACAGTAATGTATACAGTAAGTTTACAGTAATGTCAACAGTAAGTTTACAGTAATGTCAACAGTAAGTTTACAGTAATGTCTACAGTAAGTTTACAGTAATG
The DNA here is from genome assembly GCF_023373465.1 of Oncorhynchus keta. Classification (NCBI taxonomy): domain Eukaryota; kingdom Metazoa; phylum Chordata; class Actinopteri; order Salmoniformes; family Salmonidae; genus Oncorhynchus; species Oncorhynchus keta. The sequence goes on from NW_026283836.1 coordinate 14,806, forward strand.
TCAACAGTAAGTTTACAGTAATGTCAACAGTAAGTTTACAGTAATGTCTACAGTAAGTTTACAGTAATGTCTACAGTAAGTTTACAGCAATGTCAACAGTAAGTTTACAGTAATGTCTATAGTAAGTTTACAGTAATGTCAACAGTAAGTTTACAGCAATGTCTACAGTAAGTTTACAGTAATGTCAACAGTAAGTTTACAGTAATGTCTACAGTAAGTTTACAGTAATGTCTACAGTAAGTTTACAGTAATGTCATCAGTAAGTTTACAGCAATGTCTACAGTAAGTTTATAGTAATGTCTACAGTAAGTTTACAGAAATGTCAACAGTAAGGGGGATTGTAAGTTTACAGTAAGTTTACAGTAATGTCTCTCGAGAATCGATACCTCACGAGAACCTAAATTCTCGTCAATGAGAATAGATGCTTTCTTTCCCTCTCAATACCCCTCCTCCTCCTTCACCAATCCCCCTCCTCCTCCTTCACCAATCCCCCTCCTCCTCCTTCACCAATCCCCCTCCTCCTCCTTCACCAATCCCCCTCCTCCTCATTCACCAATCCCCCTCCTCCTCCTTCACCAATCCCCCTCCTCCTCATTCACCAATACCCCTCCTCCTCCTTCACCAATCCCCCTCCTCCTTCACCCTTTCTGTCTATCCCTCTCTCTCAGACTTGAATCTCACTCAATATCTGGCCTCTCTCTCCAAAATGGCCCTAAATTGACAGTAATTTCAGAGCAGCTATTCCCCCCCACTGCAGCTCTAACATGGACCAGGCCATCCCCCACTGCAGCACTAACATGGACCAGGCCATCCCCCACTGCAGCACTAACATGGACCAGGCCATCCCCCACTGCAGCACTAACATGGACCAGGCCATTCCCCACTGCAGCACTAACATGGACCAGGCCATTCCCCCCCACTGCAGCACTAACATGGACCAGGCCATTCCCCCCCACTGCAGCACTAACATGGACCAGGCCATCCCCCACTGCAGCACTAACATGGACCAGACCATTCCCCACTGCAGCACTAACATGGACCAGGCCATTCCCCACTGCAGCACTAACATGGACCAGGCCAGTCCCCACTGCAGCACTAACATGGACCAGGCCATTCCTCACTGCATCACTAACATGGACCAGGCCATTCCCCACTGCAGCACTAACATGGACCAGGTCATTCCCCACTGCAGCACTAACATGGACCAGGCCAGTCCCCACTGCAGCACTAACATGGACCAGGCCATTCCCCACTGCAGCACTAACATGGACCAGGCCATTCCCCCACTGCAGCAGCACTAACATGGACCAGGCCATCCCCACTGCAGCACTAACATGGACCAGGCCATTCCCCCACTGCAGCACTAACATGGACCAGGCCATTCCCCCACTGCAGCACTAACATGGACCAGGCCATTCCCCCCCACTGCAGCAGACCAGGCCATCCCCCACTGCAGCACTAACATGGACCAGGCCATTCCCCCACTGCAGCACTAACATGGACCAGGCCATTCCCCCCACTGCAGCACTAACATGGACCAGGCCATCCCCCACTGCAGCACTAACATGGACCAGGTCATTCCCCACTGCAGCACTAACATGGACCAGGCCATTCCCCACTGCAGCACTAACATGGACCAGGCCATTCCCCACTGCAGCTCTAACATGGACCAGGCCATTCCCCACTGCAGCACTAACATGGACCAGGCCATTCCCCACTGCAGCACTAACATGGACCAGGCCATTCCCCACTGCAGCACTAACATGGACCAGGCCAGTCCCCACTGCAGCACTCACATGGACCAGGCCATTCACCACTGCAGTACTAACATGGACCAGGCCATTCCCCCACTGCAGCACTAACATGGACCAGGCCATCCCCCACTGCAGCACTAACATGGACCAGGCCATTCCCCCACTGCAGTACTAACATGGACCAGGCCATTCCCCCCCACTGCAGCACTAACATGGACCAGGCCATTCCCCACTGCAGCACTAACATGGACCAGGCCATTCCCCACTGCAGCACTAACATGGACCAGGCCATTCCCCACTGCAGCACTAACATGGACCAGGCCATTCCCCACTGCAGCACTAACATGGACCAGGCCATTCCCCACTGCAGCACTAACATGGACCAGGCCATTCCCCACTGCAGCACTAACATGGACCAGGCCATTCCCCACTGCAGCACTAACATGGACCAGGCCATTCCCCACTGCAGCACTAACATGGACCAGGCCATTCCCCACTGCAGCACTAACATGGACCAGGCCCCCACTGCAGCACTAACATGGACCAGGCCATTCCCCACTGCAGCACTAACATGGACCAGGCCATCCCCACTGCATCACTAACATGGACCAGGCCATCCCCCACTGCAGCACTAACATGGACCAGGCCATTCCCCCCACTGCAGCACTAACATGGACCAGGCCATTCCCCACTGCAGCACTAACATGGACCAGGCCATTCCCCACTGCAGCACTAACATGGACCAGGCCAGTCCCCACTGCAGCACTAACATGGACCAGGCCATTCCCCACTGCAGCACTAACATGGACCAGGCCATTCCTCCCCACTGCAGCACTAACATGGACCAGGCCATTCCCCCACTGCAGCACTAACATGGACCAGGCCATTCCCCCACTGCAGCACTAACATGGACCAGGCCATTCCCCACTGCAGCACTAACATGGACCAGGCCATTCCCCCCCACTGCAGCACTAACATGGACCAGGCCATTCCCCACTGCAGCACTAACATGGACCAGGCCATTCCCCACTGCAGCACTAACATGGACCAGGCCATTCCCCACTGCAGCACTAACATGGACCAGGCCATCCCCCACTGCAGCACTAACATGGACCAGGCCATCCCCCACTGCAGCACTAACATGGACCAGGCCATTCCCCACTGCAGCACTAACATGGACCAGGCCATTCCCCACTGCAGCACTAACATGGACCAGGCCATTCCCCACTGCAGCACTAACATGGACCAGGCAGCACTAACATGGACCAGGCCATTCCCCACTGCAGCACTAACATGGACCAGGCCATCCCCCACTGCAGCACTAACATGGACCAGGCCATCCCCCACTGCAGCACTAACATGGACCAGGCCATCCCCCACTGCAGCACTAACATGGACCAGGCCATTCCCCACTGCAGCACTAACATGGACCAGGCCATTCCCCACTGCAGCACTAACATGGACCAGGCCATTCCCCACTGCAGCACTAACATGGACCAGGCCATCCCCCACTGCAGCACTAACATGGACCAGGCCATTCCCCCCCACTGCAGCACTAACATGGACCAGGCCATCCCCCACTGCAGCACTAACATGGACCAGGCCATCCCCCACTGCAGCACTAACATGGACCAGGCCATTCCCCCACTGCAGCACTAACATGGACCAGGCCATTCCCCCCCACTGCAGCACTAACATGGACCAGGCCATTCCCACTGCAGCACTAACATGGACCAGGCCATTCCCCACTGCAGCACTAACATGGACCAGGCCATCCCCCACTGCAGCACTAACATGGACCAGGCCATCCCCCACTGCAGTACTAACATGGACCAGGCCATCCCCCACTGCAGTACTAACATGGACCAGGCCATTCCCAACTGCAGCACTAACATGGACCAGGCCATTCCCCACTGCAGCACTAACATGGACCAGGCCATTCCCCCCCACTGCAGCACTAACATGGACCAGGCCATTCCCCCCACTGCAGCACTAACATGGACCAGGCCATTCCCCACTGCAGCACTAACATGGACCAGGCCATCCCCCACTGCAGCACTAACATGGACCAGGCCATCCCCCACTGCAGCACTAACATGGACCAGGCCATTCCCCACTGCAGCACTAACATGGACCAGGCCATTCCCCACTGCCACTAACATGGACCAGGCCATTCCCCACTGCAGCACTAACATGGACCAGGCCATTCCCCACTGCAGCACTAACATGGACCAGGCCATCCCCCACTGCAGCACTAACATGGACCAGGCCATCCCCCACTGCAGCACTAACATGGACCAGGCCATTCCCCACTGCAGCACTAACATGGACCAGGCCATCCCCCACTGCAGCACTAACATGGACCAGGCCATCCCCCACTGCAGCACTAACATGGACCAGGCCATTCCCACTGCAGCACTAACATGGACCAGGCCACCCCCCACACTGCAGCTCTAACATGGACCAGGCCATCCCCCACTGCAGCACTAACATGGCCCAGGCCATCCCCCACTGCAGCACTAACATGGACCAGGCCATCCCCCCCACTGCAGCTCTAACATGGACCAGGCCATCCCCCACTGCAGCACTAACATGGACCAGGCCATCCCCCACTGCAGCACTAACATGGACCAGACCATTCCCCACTGCAGCACTAACATGGACCAGGCCATCCCCCACTGCAGCACTAACATGGACCAGGCCATCCCCCACTGCAGCTCTAACATGGACCAGGCCATCCCCCACTGCAGCACTAACATGGACCAGGCCAGTCCCCACTGCAGCACTGACATGGACCAGGCCATTCCCCACTGCAGCACTAACATGGACCAGGCCATCCCCCACTGCAGCACTAACATGGACCAGGCCATCCCCCACTGCAGCACTAACATGGACCAGGCCATTCGCCACTGCAGCACTAACATGGACCAGGCCATTCCCCACTGCAGCACTAACATGGACCAGGCCATTCCCCACTGCAGCACTAACATGGACCAGGCCATTCCACACTGCAGCACAACATGGACCAGGCCATCCCCACTGCAGCACTCACATGGACCAGGCCATCCCCCACTGCAGCACTAACATGGACCAGGCCATTCCCCATTGCAGCACTAACATGGACCAGGCCATTCCCCACTGCAGCACTAACATGGACCAGGCCATCCCCCACTGCAGCACTAACATGGATTCCCCACTGCAGCACTAACATTCCCCACTGCAGCACTAACATGGACCAGGCCATTCCCCCACTGCAGCACTAACATGGACCAGGCCATTCTGCAGCACCCAGGCCATTCCCCACTGCATCACTAACATGGACCAGGCCATCCCCCACTGCAGCACTAACATGGACCAGGCCATTCCCCCCCCACTGCAGCCATTCCCCCCACTGCAGCACTAACATGGACCAGGCCAGTCCCCACTGCATCACTAACATGGACCAGGCCATCCCCCACTGCAGCACTAACATGGACCAGGCCATCCCCACTGCATCACTAACATGGACCAGGCCATTCCCCCCCACTGCAGCACTAACATGGACCAGGCCATTCCCCACTGCAGCACTAACATGGACCAGGCCATTCCCCACTGCAGCACTAACATGGACCAGGCCATTCCCCACTGCAGCACTAACATGGACCAGGCCAGTCCCCACTGCAGCACTAACATGGACCAGGCCATTCCCCCCCACTGCAGCACTAACATGGACCAGGCCATTCCCAACTGCAGCACTAACATGGACCAGGCCATTCCCCACTGCAGCACTAACATGGACCAGGCCATTCCCCACTGCAGCACTAACATGGACCAGGCCAGTCCCCACTGCAGCACTAACATGGACCAGGCCATTCCCCCCCACTGCAGCACTAACATGGACCAGGCCAGTCCCCACTGCAGCACTCACATCCTGTGCTGATCTCTCAGGAGGATACCTATAACAGGCTGGACTTCCCCTGTGAGTGTACCTGAGCTGACACATGAAACAGGCTTGAAACATGACACACACACACACACACACACACACACACACACACACACACACACACACACACACACACTGGAAGAGTGAGTACACACACATACACACATATTTCAGTATTATTTTGGGGGGGACTTACGCTGTAGTGTAATGTTACACCTGGGGGGTATAGTATAGAATATAGAATCAATCAATTATCATATAAATATAAAGTGGAGTAGAGCCATGCAATCACACTTCCCTTCGGGGATGATAATAACTGTCTGGGTGGTAAGTAGTTGTAGTCTCATGTGGCCTCTTGCTAGCTGGACTCTCTCATTTATGGATTTTCTGAGAGAGGTGAGGGAGGAGAGAGGTGAGACAGGAGAGAGGAGGGGGAGGAGAGAGGTGAGGCAGGAGAGAGGAGAGGGAGGAGAGAGGTGAGGCAGGAGAGAGGAGAGGGAGGAGAGAGGTGAGGCAGGAGAGAGGAGACGGACAAGAGGAGAGAGGAGAGGGAGGAGAGAGGTGAGTGGAGCGAGAAGAGAGAGGACAGGAAGGAAAGGAGAGAGGGAGGAGAGGGAGGGGAGAGGAGAGAGGAGCGAGGAGTGAGAGGAAGGAGAGAGGGAGGGATGAGAGGAGAGTGGACAGGAAGGAAAGGACAGAGGGAGGAGAGGGAGGAGAGGGAGGAGAGGGACGAGAGAGAGGTGAGAGGAAAAGGAGGAGAGGAGAGAGGGAGGAGAGGAGCGAGAGGGGAGAGAGAGTAGAGGAGCGAGAGGGGAGAGAGAGGAGAGGACTAAGAGGGGAGTGAGTGTAACACCCTACTCCCTTTACACTACACCACCCTACTCCCTTTACACTACACCACCCTACTCCCTTTACACTACACCACCCTACTCCCTTTACACTACACCACCCTACTCCCTTTACACTACACCACCCTACTCCCTTTACACTACACCACCCTACTCCCTTTACACTACACCACCCTAATCCCTTTACACTACACCACCCTACTCCCTTTACACTACACCACCCTACTCCCTTTACACTACACCACCCTACTCCCTTTACACTACACCACCCTACTCCCTTTACACTACACCACCCTAATCCCTTTACACTACACCACCCTACTCCCTTTACACTACACCACCCTACTCCCTTTACACTACACCACCCTACTCCCTTTACACTACACCACCCTACTCCCTTTACACTACACCACCCTACTCCCTTTACACTACACCACCCTCTCCCTTTACACTACACCACCCTACTCCCTTTACACTACACCACCCTAGTCCCTTTACACTACACCACCCTCTCCCTTTACACTACACCATCCTAGTCCCTTTACACTACACCACCCTACTCCCTTTACACTACACCACCCTACTCCCTTTACACTACACCACCCTCTCCCTTTACAATACACCACCCTACTCCCTTTACACTACACCACCCTACTCCCTTTACACTACACCACCCTACTCCCTTTACACTACACCACCCTACTCCCTTTACACTACACCACCCTAATCCCTTTACACTACACCACCCTACTCCCTTTACACTACACCACCCTAATCCCTTTACACTAAACCACCCTACTCCCTTTACACTACACCACCCTAGTCCCTTTACACTACACCACCCTCTCCCTTTACACTACACCATCCTAGTCCCTTTACACTACACCACCCTACTCCCTTTACACTACACCACCCTACTCCCTTTACACTACACCACCCTCTCCCTTTACAATACACCACCCTACTCCCTTTACAATACACCACCCTACTCCCTTTACACTACACCACCCTACTCCCTTTACACTACACCACCCTAATCCCTTTACACTACACCACCCTACTCCCTTTACACTACACCACCCTAATCCCTTTACACTAAACCACCCTACTCCCTTTACACCACACCACCCTACTCCCTTTACACTACACCACCCTACTCCCTTTACACTACACCACCCTACTCCCTTTACACTACACAATAGGGTGTCATTTGGGACACATTCTCTCCTTGACCTGAATCAGCATCATCATGTCCATACAGTGAAGGATTAACAGAGTTTCCTCTGAAGGGACCAGAACAGACCACAATGGCATCAGGGAGGTAAACACAAAGAAATATCCATCCTCCTGCCTGGCTGATGAGTGGAGCGGTGGGTCGAGGTCAATTGTCTCTCGCCTATGTAGTGTGTGTGTGTGTGTGTGTGTGTGTGGGTGGGTGGGTGTGGGTGTGGTGTGTGTGTGTGTACTGTGTGTGTGTGTGTGTGTGTGTGTGTGTGTGTGTGTGTGTGGGTGGGTGGGTGTGGGTGTGGGTGTGTGTGTGTGTACTGTGTGTGTGTGTGTGTGTGTGTGTGTGTGTGTGTGTGTGTGTGTGTGTGTGTGTGTGTGTGTGTGTGTGTGTGTGTGTGTGTGTGTGTGTGTGTGCGCAGGGAGGGATGGGGTTCATCTCTTGTTAAATAAATGAAAGGGTGAGAGTAGCAAGGATCATTGGAGAGAAGAGGAGAGATAATTAACTCTCTGGTTTAACATGGACCCCATTCAAACTGTAATCAGAAGACTGGCAACACACACACACACAGAGAGGGTTGGCAACACACACACAGAGAGAGAAGACTGGCAACACACACAGAGAGAGAGAGGGTTGGCAACACACACACACAGAGAGAGAGGGTTGGCAACACACACACACACACACACACACACACACACACACACACACACACACACACACACACACACACACACACACACACACACACACACACACACACACACACACACACACACACACACACACACACACACACACACACACACACACAGAGAGAGGGTTGGCAACACACACACAGAGAGAGAAGACTGGCAACAAACACAGAGAGAGAGAGGGTTGGCAACACACACACAGAGAGAGAGAGGGTTGGCAACACACACACACACACACACACAGAGGGTTGGCAACACACACACAGAGAGAGAGGGTTGGCCACACACACACAGAGAGAGAGGGTTGGCAACACACACACACAGTACACACAGAGAGAGAGGGTTGGCAACACACACACAGTACACACAGAGAGAGAGGGTTGGCAACACACACACAGAGAGAGAGGGTTGGCAACACACACACAGAGAGAGAGGGTTGGCAACACACACACACAGAGAGAGAGGGTTGGCAACACACACACACACACACAGAGAGAGGGTTGGCAACACACACACAGAGAGAGAGGGTTGGCCACACACACACAGAGAGAGAGGGTTGGCAACACACACACACAGTACACACAGAGAGAGAGGGTTGGCAACACACACACAGTACACACAGAGAGAGAGGGTTGGCAACACACACACAGAGAGAGAGGGTTGGCAACACACACACAGAGAGAGAGGATTGGCAACACACACACAGAGAGAGAGGGTTGGCAACACACACACAGAGAGAGAGGGTTGGCAACACACACACACACACAGACGGTAGGCAAAACACACACAGAGAGAGAGGGTTGGCCACACACACACACACACACAGACGGTTGGCAACACACACACAGCATGCGTGTCAGCATCACTTCAATTAGCCAGGCCAGCTCCTCTGAATTTGCATCCCAAATGGTTCCCTATTAACTATACAGTGCACTGGTCTAAAGTAGTGCACTGGTCTAAAGTAGTGCACTGGTCTAAAGCAGTGCACTGGTCTAAAGTAGTGCATTGGTCTAAAGTAGTGCACTGGTCTAAAGTAGTGCACTGGTCTAAAGTAGTGCACTGGTCTAAAGTAGTGCACTGGTCTAAAGTAGTGCACTGGTCTAAAGTAGTGCACTGGTCTAAAGTAGTGCACTGGTCTACAAAGCATATGACTGGATAGCAAAGTAGTGCACTCTACTAAAGTAGCCACTGGATTGGGAAAAGTAGTGCACTGAACATAAGATAGTGAATCATGGTTGAAAGTAGTCTAATCCTTTGGCACTGACCTGAAGGACAAACTGAAAGACTAAAGAAGGACTCTACAAACTAGTGCACTGGTCTAAGTAGCAGTGTGGTGACTGGGGAATAGGGTGCGATTTTCATAAACAACCTAGGTCTACAAAGCATATGATGAGATAGCAAAGGACCACTCTACTACCGTAGCCAGAGGATTGGGAACTGAAGGCTTTGGGGGTTGTTTACTGAACATAGTGAGATGAGTGAATCATGTTGAAAGCATCTAATCCTTTGGCACTGACCTGAAGGACAAACAGAAAGACCTGGAAGGACCTCTACAAACTAGCTTAGCGACCAGCTTTAGTAGTAGTGTGGTGACTTGTTGAGTTGGGACGACTCCCTCTCTACATCACCCTACCGTCTCTATATCACCCTGCATCACCCTACTGTCTCTATATCACCCTGCATCACCCTACTGTCTCTACATCACCCTACCGTCTCTATATCACCCTGCATCACCCTACCGTCTCTATATCACCCTGCATCACCCTACTGTCTCTATATCACCCTGCATCACCCTACTGTCTCTATATCACCCTGCATCACCCTACTGTCTCTATATCACCCTGCATCACCCTACTGTCTCTATATCACCCTGCATCACCCTACTGTCTCTATATCACCCTGCATCACCCTACTGTCTCTATATCACCCTGCATCACCCTACTGTCTCTATATCACCCTGCATCACCCTACTATCTCGATATCACCCTGCATCACCCTACTGTCTCTATATCACCCTGCATCACCCTACTGTCTCTATATCTCCCTGCATCATCCTCACCCTGCACCATCCTACTGTCTCTATATCACCCTGCATCACCCTACGGTCTCTATATCGCCCTACATAACTCTACTGTCTCTATATCACCCTGCATCACCCTACTGTCTCTATATCTCCCTGCATCATCCTCACCCTGCACCATCCTACTGTCTCTATATCACCCTGCATAACCCTACGGTCTCTATATCATCCTACTGTTTCTGTATCACCCTGCATCATCCTCACCCTACATCACCCTACTGTCTCTATATCACCCTGCATTACCCTACTGTCTCTATATCACCCTGCATCACCCTACTGTCTCGATATCACCCTGCATCAACCTACTGTCTCTATATCACCCTGCATCATCCTCACCCTGCATCGCAATACTGTCTCTATATCACCCTGTATCATCCTACTGTCTCTATTCCACCCTACTGTCTCTATATCACCCTGCACCACCCTGCTGTCTCTATATCACCCTGCACCACCCTACTGTCGCTATATCACCCTGCACCACCCTGCTGTCTCTATATCACCCTGCATCATCGTACTGTCTCTTGCTCTCGTCTGATTAATCCTCTGAGGCACATAATCCACTGTGCTATGACTACCCACAATGCCGTGCCCCTCACTCCTCCGTCCCACCCTATGGTAACCTCTGGTAAGCCATGTTAGGGCTGGAGTAGAGTAGAAAGGGCCAACAGGCTCTTATGAGCAGGTCAGACAGACAGACAGACAGACAGACAGACAGACAGACAGACAGACAGACAGACAGACAGACAGACAGACAGACAGACAGACAGACAGACAGACAGACAGACAGACAGACAGACAGACAGACAGGTAAAAAGAGGCTGAAGGAGAGAGAGAAGTAATGACAAGCCCCCATTCTCACACACACCTATTCCCACACGCACACATACACACGCACACACACACACACACATTGAGCCAGCCCAATTACCCCAACCCAGGTACCCTGTCTCGTTAGCAGCCTCCCCCTCTCTCTGACACTGTACATGTTGGCACCTCTAGGATCAAGCTGCTCTTCTCTGGGTTAAATTGACAGCAGTGTCTTGTTTCTTCTGACATCCTACCTATGTTTCCCTGTCTGAGAGAGAGAGAGAGAGAGAGAGAGAGAGAGTGATGAAAGAGATAGGGAGGCTGTCTATGTTCCCCTGTCTGAGAGAGAGAGAGAGAGAGAGAGAGAGAGAGAGAGAGAGAGAGAGATTGATGAAAGAGATAGGGAGGCTGTCTATGTTCCCCTGTCTGAGAGAGAGAGAGAGTGATGAAAGAGATAGGGAGGCTGTCTATGTTCCCCTGTCTGAGAGAGAGAGAGATTAAAGAGATAGGGAGGCTGTCTATGTTCCCCTGTCTGAGAGAGAGAGAGAGAGAGAGAGAGAGATGAAAGAGATAGGGAGGCTGTCTATGTCCCCCTGTCTGAGAGAGAGAGAGAGTGATGAAAGAGATAGGGAGGCTGTCTATGTTCCCCTGTCTGAGAGAGAGAGAGAGAGAGAGAGAGAGAGAGAGAGAGAGAGAGAGAGAGAGAGAGAGAGAGAGAGAGAGAGAGAGAGAGAGAGAGTGATGAAAGAGATAGGGAGGCTGTCTATGTTCCCCTGTCTGAGAGAGAGAGAGAGAGAGAGAGAGAGAGAGAGAGAGAGAGAGAGAGAGAGAGAGAGAGAGAGAGAGAGAGTGATGAAAGAGATAGGGAGGCTGTCTATGTTCCCCTGTCTGAGAGAGAGAGAGATGAAAGAGATAGGGAGGCTGTCTATGTTCCCTGTCTGAGAGAGAGAGAGATTAAAGAGATAGGGAGGCTGTCTATGTTCCCCTGTCTGAGAGAGAGAGAGAGAGAGAGAGAGAGATGAAAGAGATAGGGAGGCTGTCTATGTCCCCCTGTCTGAGAGAGAGAGAGAGTGATGAAAGAGATAGGGAGGCTGTCTATGTCCCCTGTCTGAGATTAAAGAGATAGGGAGGCTGTCTAGAGAGAGAGAGAGAGAGAGAGAGAGAGAGAGAGAGATTGATGAAAGAGATAGGGAGGCTGTCTATGTCCCCCTGTCTGAGAGAGAGAGAGAGAGAGTGATGAAAGAGATAGGGAGGCTGTCTATGTTCCCCTGTCTGAGAGAGAGAGAGAGAGAGAGAGAGAGAGAGAGAGAGAGAGAGAGAGAGAGAGAGAGAGATTGATTGATGAAAGAGATAGGGAGGCTGTCTATGTTCCCTGTCTGAGAGAGAGAGAGAGAGAGAGAGAGAGTGAGGAAAGAGATAGGGAGGCTGTCTTTGTTCCCCTGTCTGAGAGAGAGAGAGAGAGAGAGAGAGAGAGAGAGAGAGAGAGAGAGAGAGAGAGAGAGAGAGATTGATGAAAGAGATAGGGAGGCTGTCTATGTTCCCCTGTCTGAGAGAGAGAGAGATGAAAGAGATAGGGAGGCTGTCTATGTTCCCTGTCTGAGAGAGAGAGAGATTGATGAAAGAGATAGGAGGCTGTCTATGTTCCCCTGTCTGAGAGAGAGAGAGAGAGAGAGAGAGAGAGAGAGAGATGAAAGAGATAGGGGAGGCTGTCTATGTTCCCTGTCTGATGAAAGAGAGAGAGAGGCTGTCTATGTTCCCCTGAGAGAGAGAGAGAGAGATGAAAGAGATAGGGAGGCTGTCTATGTTCCCCTGTCTGAGAGAGAGAGAGAGAAAGAGATAGGGAGGCTGTCTATGTTCCCCTGTCTGAGAGAGAGAGAGAGAGTGATGAAAGAGATAGGGAGGCTGTCTATGTTCCCCTGTCTGAGAGAGAGAGAGAGAGAGAGAGAGAGAGAGAGAGAGAGAGAGAGAGAGAGAGAGAGATTGATGAAAGAGATAGGGAGGCTGTCTATGTTCCCCTGTCTGAGAGAGAGAGAGAGAGAGAGAGAGAGAGAGAGAGAGAGAGAGAGAGATTGATGAAAGAGATAGGGAGGCTGTCTATGTCCCCCTGTCTGAGAGAGAGAGAGAGTGATGAAAGAGATAGGGAGGCTGTCTATGTCCCCCTGTCTGAGAGAGAGAGAGAGTGATGAAAGAGATAGGGAGGCTGTCTATGTTCCCCTGTCTGAGAGAGAGAGAGAGAGTGATGAAAGAGATAGGGAGGCTGTCTATGTTCCCCTGTCTGAGAGAGAGAGAGAGAGAGAGAGAGAGAGAGAGAGTGATGAAAGAGATAGGGAGGCTGTCTATGTTCCCCTGTCTGAGAGAGAGAGAGAGAGTGATGAAAGAGATAGGGAGGCTGTCTATGTTCCCCTGTCTGAGAGAGAGAGAGAGAGAGAGTGATGAAAGAGATAGGGAGGCTGTATATGTCCCCCTGTCTGAGAGAGAGAGAGATGAAAGAGATAGGGAGGCTGTCTATGTTCCCCTGTCTGAGAGAGAGAGAGAGAGCCCAAAGAACAACCTGTTCCCTACAGAGCCCAAAGAACAACCTGTTCCCTATAGAGCCCAAAGAACAACCTGTTCCCTATAGAGGCCAAACGGCCCTGGTCAGAAGTAGTGCACTATAAATGAAATATGGTGCCATTCTTTAGGCAGTTTCATTTATAGTGCACTACTTCTGACCAGGGCCGTTTGGCCTCTATAGGGAATAGGTTGTTCTTTGGGCTCTATAGGGAATAGGGGGCCGTTTGGCCTCTATAGGGAATAGGTTGTTCTTTGGCCTCTATAGGGAATAGGTTGCCCTTTGGGCTCTATAGGGAATAGGGGTCCTTTGGGCTCTATAGGGAATAGGGGTCCTTTGGGCTCTATAGGGAATAGGTTGCCTTTTGGGCTCTATAGGGAATAGGGGTTCTTTGGGCTCTATAGGGAATAGGGGTTCTTAGGAGTACTTTGGGCTCTATAGGGAATAGTGGTTCTTTGGGCTCTATAGGGAATAGGGGTTCTTTGGGCTCTATAGGGAATAGGGGTCCTTTGGGCTCTATAGGGAATAGGGGTCCTTTGGGCTCTATAGGGAATAGTGGTTCTTTGGGCTCTATAGGGAATAGGGGTTCTTTGGGCTCTATAGGGAATAGGGGTCCTTTGGGCTCTATAGGGAATAGGGGTCCTTTGGGCTCTATAGGGAATAGGTTGCCCTTTGGGCTCTATAGGGAATAGGGGTCCTTTGGGCTCTATAGGGAATAGGGGTCCTTTGGGCTCTATAGGGAATAGGGGTCCTTTGGGCTCTATAGGGAATAGGTTGCCCTTTGGGCTCTATAGGGAATAGGGGTTCTTTGGGCTCTATAGGGAATAGGGGTCCTTTGGGCTCTATAGGGAATAGGGGTCCTTTGGGCTCTATAGGGAATAGGGGTCCTTTGGGCTCTATAGGGAATAGGGGTCCTTTGGGATGCTGCCATTAAGAGCTGCTGGTCCATCCCTCATAGCTCTTCTATCTGCTCTTCGACACACTGGGTCATACAGCAGCAGTAAGAGGCAGTACAGTAGACACACTGGGCCATACAGCAGCAGTATGAGGCAGTACAGTAGACACACTGGGTCATACAGCAGCAGTAAGAGGCAGTACAGTAGACACACTGGGTCATACAGCAGCAGTAAGAGGCAGTACAGTAGACACACTGGGCCATACAGCAGCAATAAGAGGCAGTACAGTAGACACACTGGGCCATACAGCAGCAGTAAGAGACAGTACAGTAGACACACTGGGCCATACAGCAGCAGTAAGAGGCAGTACAGTAGACACAATGGGCCATACAGCAGCAGTAAGAGGCAGTACAGTAGACACACTGGGCCATACAGCAGCAGTAAGAGGCAGTACAGTAGACACACTGGGCCATACAGCAGCAGTTAGAGGCAGTACAGTAGACACACTGGGCCATACAGCAGTAGTAAGAGGCAGTACAGTAGACACACTGGGCCATACAGCAGCAGTAAGAGGCAGTACAGTAGACACACTGGGCCATACAGCAGCAGTAAGAGGCAGTACAGTAGACACACTGGGTCATACAGCAGCAGTAAGAGGCAGTACAGTAGACACACTGGGCCATACAGCAGCAGTAAGAGGCAGTACAGTAGACACACTGGGTCATACAGCAGTAGTAAGAGGCAGTACAGTAGACACACTGGGCCATACAGCAGCAGTAAGAGGCAGTACAGTAGACACACTGGGTCATACAGCAGTAGTAAGAGGCAGTACAGTAGACACACTGGGTCATACAGCAGTAGTAAGAGGCAGTACAGTAGACACACTGGGCCATACAGCAGCAGTAAGAGGCAGTACAGTAGACACACTGGGTCATACAGCAGCAGTAAGAGGCAGTACAGTAGACACACTGGGCCATACAGCAGCAGTAAGAGGCAGTACAGTAGACACACTGGGCCATACAGCAGCAGTAAGAGGCAGTACAGTAGACACACTGGGCCATACAGCAGCAGTAAGAGGCAGTACAGTAGACACACTGGGCCATACAGCAGCAGTAAGAGGCAGTACAGTAGACACACTGGGCCATACAGCAGCAGTAAGAGGCAGTACAGTAGACACACTGGGCCATACAGCAGTAGTAAGAGGCAGTACAGTAGACACACTGGGTCATACAGCAGCAGTAAGAGACAGTACAGTAGACACACTGGGTCATACAGCAGCAGTAAGAGGCAGTACAGTAGACACACTGAGCCATACAGCAGCAGTAAGAGGCAGTACAGTAGACACACTGGGTCATACAGCAGCAGTAAGAGACAGTACAGTAGACACACTGAGCCATACAGCAGCAGTAAGAGGCAGTACAGTAGACACACTGGGTCATACAGCAGCAGTAAGAGGCAGTACAGTAGACACACTGGGTCATACAGCAGCAGTAAGAGGCAGTACAGTAGACACACTGGGTCATACAGCAGCAGTAAGAGGCAGTACAGTAGACACACTGGGCCATACAGCAGCAGTAAGAGGCAGTACAGTAGACACACTGGGTCATACAGCAGTAGTAAGAGGCAGTACAGTAGACACTGGGTCATACAGCAGTAGTAAAAGGCAGTACAGTAGACACACTGGGTCATACAGCAGCAGTAAGAGACAGTACAGTAGACACACTGAGCCATACAGCAGCAGTAAGAGGCAGTACAGTAGACACACTGGGTCATACAGCAGCAGTAAGAGGCAGTACAGTAGACAAGCATCACATTTATCTGTATGTCTTCAACTGAGAAAAATGAGAAAATGCACTACCCATAGGGCTCTGGTCTAAAGTAGTGCACTACCCATAGGGCTCTGGTCTAAAGTAGTGCACTACCCATAGGGCTCTGGTCTAAAGTAGTGCACTACCCATAGGGCTCTGGTCTAAAGTAGTGCACTACCCATAGGGCTCTGGTCTAAAGTAGTGCACTACCCATAGGGCTCTGGTCTAAAGTAGTGCACTACCCATAGGGCTCTGGTCTAAAGTAGTGCACTACCCATAGGGCTCTGGTCTAAAGTAGTGCACTACCCATCCCAGGGCTCTGGTCTAAAGAGAGTGCACTATCCCAGATCAGGGCTCTGGTTCTTTAGAAAGTAGTGCACTACCCATCACAGGCTCTGGTCTAAAGTAGTGCACTACCCATCAGGGCTCTGGTCTAAAGTAGTGCACTACCCACAGGGCTCTGGTCTAAAGTAGTGCACTACCCACAGGGCTCTGGTAGACAAAGAAGTGCACTACCCACCTTTAGACAAGGGCTCTGGTCTAAAGTAGTGCACTACCCATAGGGCTCTGGTCTAAAGTAGTGCACTACCCATAGGGCTCTGGTCTAAAGTAGTGCACTACCCATAGGGCTCTGGTCAAAAGTATGACCTCATTTGGGATGCAAACAGAGAGAACAATGACTGTATTGGGAGGAGGAGGGGACTCTAACGTTGACCTTTAGACAAGGAGAACGTCAACGCAGATCCCAGATCAGCCTCTAACGTTGACCTTTAGACAAGGAGAACGTCAACGCAGATCACAGATCAGCCTCTAACGTTGACCTTTAGACAAGGAGAACGTCAACACAGATAGCTTCTCCAAGCTACACATTGAGTGCATACCAAATGACAGCCTTTTGACCAGTGGGAAAAGGGTCCCATTTTGGACGTACTCTAACACATTTACTCTGTGGCAGAGGTCGATACCAAGCAGCCATTATAACCATTACAGTAAAACGCTCTCTTCTGAAATAGTAGAAAACAAAATGGCACAGGGAGCGATTTGCCAACGGTGTGATCCAGACTAAACAAGCCTGGAATATTTAAACATCAACACAGAGCCAGGGCTGATGGGAGCCGAATGGAACCATATTCCCTACATAGAGCACTACTTTTGAACAAAGCAATATGAACCCTGGTCAAAAGCAGTACACTACATAAGGAATAGGGTGCAATTTGGGAGTCTACCCTCTGAGTGTTGGTTGGTTGATTCCTTCTCTAGTGCTCCACCCTGTTCCACTCTGCTCCACCCTGTTCCACTCTGCTCCCCCCTGTTCCACTCTGCTCCCCCTGTTCCACTCTGCTCCACCCTGTTCCACTCTGCTCCACCCTGTTCCACTCTGCTCCACCCTGTTCCACTCTGCTCCACCCTGTTCCACTCTGCTCCCCCTGTTCCACTCTGCTCCACCCTGTTCCACTCTGCTCCACCCTGTTCCACTCTGCTCCCCCCTGTTCCACTCTGCTCCACCCTGTTCCACTCTGCTCCACCCTGTTCCACTCTGCTCCACCCTGTTCCACTCTGCTCCACCCTGTTCCACTCTGCTCCCCCCTGTTCCCCTCTGCTCCACCCTGTTCCCCTCTGCTCCACCCTGTTCCACTCTGCTCCACCCTGTTCCACTCTGCTCCACCCTGTTCCACTCTGCTCCCCCTGTTCCACTCTGCTCCCCCTGTTCCACTCTGCTCCACCCTGTTCCACTCTGCTCCACCCTGTTCCACTCTGCTCCCCCCTGTTCCACTCTGCTCCCCCCTGTTCCACTCTGCTCCACCCTGTTCTACTCTGCTCCACCCTGTTCCACTCTGCTCCCCCTGTTCCACTCTGCTCCCCCTGTTCCACTCTGCTCCACCCTGTTCCACTCTGCTCCACCCTGTTCCACTCTGCTCCCCCTGTTCCACTCTGCTCCACCCTGTTCTACTCTGCTCCACCCTGTTCCACTCTGCTCCACCCTGTTCCACTCTGCTCCACCCTGTTCCACTCTGCTCCACCCTGTTCCACTCTGCTCCACCCTGTTCCACTCTGCTCCACCCTGTTCCACTCTGCTCCACCCTGTTCCACTCTGCTCCACCCTGTTCCACTCTGCTCCACCCTGTTCCACTCTGCTCCACCCTGTTCCACTCTGCTCCACCCTGTTCCCCTCTGCTCCACTCTGCTCCACTCTGTTCCACTCTGCTCCACTCTGCTCCACCCTGTTCCCCTCTGCTCCACTCTGTTCCACTCTGTTCCACTCTGCTCCACCTCTGCTCCACCCTGTTCCACTCTGCTCCACCCTGCTCCACCCTGTTCCACTCTGCTCCCCCCTGTTCCACTCTGCTCCACCCTGTTCCACTCTGCTCCACCTCTGTTCCACTCTGCTCCACCTCTGTTCCACTCTGCTCCCCTCTGCTCCACCCCATCCTGAGTCAGTCAGTCTTATCCTGAGTCAGTCCTACCTACCCCCTTCCCCTGACCCCTATCTCCCTGTTCGTCAGTACAGTCCTATCCTAGCCTTGAGTCCTACTGCAAATCCGAAAAGCCTCCTGGCATCACCATGGCAACAGAGGCAGGGCCGGGCTGAACAGATGGACTCAGAGTGCCCCACAGCAATTAAAGGGAGCATGGGGAGGGATGAAAGGGGGAGAAGGGGAGGGATGAAAGGGGGAGAAGGGGAGGGAAAGTGGGTCATGATCAGGGGGAGAAGGCGAGGAGGAGGGGGGAAGGGGAGGAAGGGGGGCTGAGGGGGCAGACTAGCAGAGGTGGGGGAGGAGGAAGGGGCGGTGTGGGGTGGACGAGGGGGAAGGAGGAGGAGGAGGAGAGGGGAGGAGGAAGAGGGGGAGGGGGAGGAGGAGGAACATGAAGCTAGTTCTGCTCTAGCTTTGCCTGCTCTCATATAGTCATACTACACACACCACAGGAGGCTGGTGAAAGGAGGACGGGCTCGTAACAATGTCTGGAACGGAGGAAATGGAATGACACCAAACCATGTGTTTCATGCATTTGATCCCATTCATTTATTCATTCATTCCGTTCCAGCCATTATTATGAGCCTGTCCTCCCAAATGAAGGAGCCACCAGCCACATGTGACACACACAAACACACACACACACACACACACACACACACACACACACACACACACACACACACACACACACACACACACACACACACACACACACACACACACACACACACACACACACACACACACAGCTATAAACACAACCAAATGTTCACGCCTCAATTACTCCCCTCCCCCCTCTCCCCTCTCCCCTCCCCTCTCCCCTCCCCTGTACCCCCATCCCCTCCCCTCTACTCCTATCCCCTCCCCTCTACCCCTATCCCATCCCCTCCCCTCTACGCCTATCCCCTCCCCTCCCCCTCTCCCCTCTCCCCTCCCCTGTACCCCCATCCCCTCCCCTCTACCCCTATCCCCTCCCCTCCCCTCTACCCCTATCCCCTCCCCTCACCCCTATCCCCTCCCCTCACCTCTACCCCTATCCCCTCCCCTCTACCCCTATCCCCTCCCCTCTACCCCTATCCTCTCCCCTCCCCCTCCCCCTCCCCTGTACCCACCATCCCCTCCCCTCTACCCCTATCCCCTCTCCTCTACCCCCTCTCCCTCCCCTGTACCCCCCTCCCCTCTACCCCTATCCCCTCCCCTCTACCCCTATCCCCTCCCCTCCATCCCCCCCTCCCCCTCCCCCTCCCCTGTACCCCCATCCCCTCTCCTCTCCCCCTATCCCCTCCCCTCTACCCCTATCCCCTCTCCTCTACCCTTATCCCCAATATACCCTGGATATTGGTTGTGAACAGTAGTGGGGTTACACCTATAAGCTAACCTCAACATTATGATATAATCCATAGAGAGGAGCCGGTAACATTGACATGACAGATTAGTATGTATCTGTTGATAATAAAAGTCAAGAAGGGAAACCTCTCCTGGAATGACACAGTTCAAGCCCAGCACCCCCAAATAGGATTAATTTAACCCTTCAAACCCTGTTAGAAAGCCAGAGAGGTTCAGAGCCCATGTCTGTCATACACACACACCAATACACATACAAAATCAGAACCCCTGCCAGCAGACACAATCCCTACCATCCACCACAGCACAGGCTAGCTGTGTCTCTAGCTGTGTCTCTAGCTGTGTCTCTAGCTGTGTCTCTAGCTGTGTCTCTAGCTGTGTCTCTAGCTGTGTCTCTAGCTGTGTCTCTAGCTGTGTCTCTAGCTGTGTCTCTAGCTGTAGCTTTGTCTCTAGCTGTGTCTCTAGCTGTGTCTCTAGCTGTGTCTCTAGCTGTGTCTCTAGCTGTAGCTTTGTCTCTAGCTGTGTCTCTAGCTGTGTCTCTAGCTGTGTCTCTAGCTGTAGCTTTGTCTCTAGCTGTGTCTCTAGCTGTGTCTCTAGCTGTGTCTAGCTGTAGCTTTGTCTCTAGCTGTGTCTCTAGCTGTGTCTCTAGCTGTGTCTCCAGCTCTAGCTGTGTCTCTAGCTGTGTCTCCAGCTGTGTCTCCAGCTCTAGCTGTGTCTCTAGCTGTGTCTCTAGCTGTGTCTCTAGCTGTGTCTCCAGCTCTAGCTGTGTCTCTAGCTGTAGCTTTGTCTCTAACTGTGTCTCTAGCTGTGTCTCGAGCTGTGTCTCTAGCTGTAGCTGTGTCTCTAGCTCTAGCTGTGTCTCTAGCTGTGTCTCTAGCTGTGTCTCTAGCTGTAGCTGTGTCTCTAGATGTGTCTCTAGCTGTAGCTGTGTCTCTAGCTGTAGCTTTGTCTCTAGCTGTGTCTCCAGCTGTGTCTCTAACTGTGTCTCTAGCTGTGTCTCTAACTCTAGCTGTGTCTCTAGCTGTAGCTTTGTCTCTAACTGTGTCTCTAGCTGTGTCTCTAGCTGTGACTCTAGATGTAGCTGTGTCTCTAGCTGTGACTCTAGCTGTAGCTGTGTCTCTAGCTGTGTCTCTAGCTGTGACTCTAGATGTAGCTGTGTCTCTAGCTGTGTCTCTAGCTGTGTCTCTAGCTGTGACTCTAGATGTAGCTGTGTCTCTAGCTGTGTCTCTAGCTGTGTCTCTAGCTGTGACTCTAGATGTAGCTGTGTCTCTAGCTGTGACTCTAGCTGTGACTCTAAATGTAGCTGTGTCTCTAGCTGTAGCTGTGTCTCTAACTGTGTCTCTAGCTGTGACTCTAGATGTAGCTGTGTCTCTAGCTGTGACTCTAGCTCTAGCTGTGTCTCTAGCTGTGTCTCTAGCTGTGTCTCCAGCTGTGTCTCTAACTGTGTCTCTAGCTGTAGCTGTGTCTCTAGCTGTACAAGTATACACTAAACACTTACACTAAACACTAAACACTATACACTATACACTATACAACTAAACACTTACCATTTTGGAGGCAACTTTAACGGAGGGGCTAGATTATGTTTAGGAGTGTGTGCGAATGGTGTGTGTGTGTGTGTGTGTGTGTGTGTGTGTGTGTGTGTGTGTGTGTGTGTGTGTGTGTGTGTGTGTGTGTGTGTGTGTGTGTGTGTGTGTGTGTGTGTGTGTGTGTGTGTGTGTGTGTGTGTGTGTGTGTGTGTGTGCGTGCGTGCGTGCGTGCGTGCGTGCGTGCGTGCAAGTTTAGGGCAGGGGCGTTTCTAGGATTTGTGAACATTGGGGACTTAGCCCAAAGCCAGAGGGAGAATCATCCCCATTTCAAACAGATAAATTATACCATTTTGAGATTCATTTTGAGAAATTAGATCCACTAAGAATTTTATAAAAATGTTTTATTCATGGGAGTGAACTAACCATTTAAATACAGATCTAAAATATGGTTGAGGCAGACTAGTTTCAGAGTTATAACACCTAGGATGTTTTGTGTTTATGAGATAGAGAGTCCCCTTACCATCTCCACCATGCAGCTTGTGCTCGAGGTAACAGGCGTTTCAATATAGCCTATTCTCGTTTTTTAGGACTAACAATCAACATGTCCATGACATAGCCTACCTACATAAATGGCGACAAAAATGCAAAGCCTCTTGTAATTTATTTTCAGACAAGTAGTTACAGCAACAACATTGGGAATAAAACACAGGGGAAGTAGTGGACTATTGAAAAGGGGAAGAAGACACTGAGAAGAAGTGGAATAATGAAAAGGGGAAGAAGACACTGGGAAGAAGTGGAATAATGAAAAGGGGAAGAAGACACTGAGAAGAAGTGGAATAATGAAAAGGGGAAGAAGACACTGAGAAGAAGTGGAATAATGAAAAGGGGAAGAAGACACTGAGAAGAAGTGGAATAATGAAAAGGGGAAGAAGACACTGGGAAGAAGTGGAATAATGAAAAGGGGAAGAAGACACTGAGAAGAAGTGGAATAATGAAAAGGGGAAGAAGACACTGAGAAGAAGTGGAATAATGAAAAGGGGAAGAAGACACTGAGAAGAAGTGGAATAATGAAAAGGGGAAGAAGACATCGGGAAGAAGTGGAATAATGAAAAGGGGAAGAAGACACTGAGAAGAAGTGGAATAATGAAAAGGGGTATGAGGAACAACAGTTGGTGCTGAATTACCCTATAATATGATAGGCTATCATAAGGAATAGGAATTGTTGACTTATATCAGGTAATGTGAAATAACATTTTTTAACAGAAGATCTCCTGAAAACAACATGGCACAGCCTAAATCTACCCAGGACGACACCCTACCCAGGACGACACCCTACCCAGGACGACACCCTACCCAGGACGACACCCTACCCAGGACGACACCCTACCCAGGACGACACCCTACCCAATACTGGCTTCTGAAGCTAAGCAGGGTTGGTCCTGGTCAGTCCCTGGATGGGAGACCAGATGCTGCCGGAAGTGGTGTTGGAGGGTCAGTAGGAGACACTCTTTCCTCTGGTCTAAAAATATCCCAATACCCCAGGGCAGTGATTGGGGACACTGCCCTGTGTAGGGTGCTGTCCCCAGTCTACAATTGGCTCGTTCATCCCCCTCCTCTCCCCTGTAACTATTCCCCAGGTCTTTGCTGTAAATGTGTTATCAGCCAATTTACCTGGTAAAGATAAATAAATACAAAAATAAAACATGTTTAGTCAGTCCAGTTGCCAGGTTCTTAGCTAATAAGGTAACAGAACAAGTGTGTTTGTTTTTGAATAAATAAGCAAATTAGTGGTCCGCATGCAGCCTAGTTTTAAAATGGCCCAGGAACATGGTTTATTTATTAAATATATATATATAAATACATGTCTTTTTTTTTTTTTCTTTTTTTAAAAATTAAACATAACACTGGTAAAATGGATCATATCTTTTGAAGGGTTTTGGGCGAGCGACACTTTGAGCATGGAAGAGAAGTGACGTTATAGGAATTCATACTAGACAAATAGCCTGCAATTTAAAAAGAATTGACCATCAAAAGGTTTGGGGTTGGACCCGAAACCTTTCTGGGCTGCAGCCCTAAAGAAAACAGGCCCAATGACACCAGTGGTCTAGGGGTTCTGAGATCATATTCCCACGCGAGCTGAAAAAATGTTCTGAATTTGTATTTGCACAGCGCTTTTCATGCCGAGGCAGCCAGGCAGCGATCCCAAGGTGCACTGCAGAAACACAGGGCCGCAGAATGAAATATGATTTGATGGTGAACTGGAGTCACCCCTGGAATGAACTGAATAAAACACACACACTGGAACACACACACACACACACACACACACACACACACACACACACACACACACACACACACACACACACACACACACACACACTGGAACTCACACACACACACACACACATACACTGGAACACACACACACACACACACACACACACACACTGGACACACACACACACACACACACACACACTGGAACACACACACACACACACACACACACACACTGGAACACACACACACACACACACACACACACACACACACACACACACACACACACTGGAACACACACACACACACACTCACACACACACACACACACACACACACACACTGGAACACACACACACACACACACACTGGAACACACACACAAACCAGTGGATGGAACACAGGCCTCATTCAAAACATCATGGTCCTATCCCTCTCTCTGCTCTCCTCTCTCTGCTCTCCTCTCTCTGCTCTCCTCTCTCTGCTCTCCTCTCTCTGCTCTCCTCTCTCTGCTCTCCTGTACGTGCGCGCGTGTGCGTGTGTGTGCGTGCGTGTGCGTGCGCGTGAATGTGTGCGTGCGCGTGTGTGCGCGCGTGCGTGTGTGCGTGTGCGTGCACGTGAGTGTGTGCGTGCACGTGCGTGCGTGCGTGTGCGTGAATGTGTGTGTGCGTGCGTGCGTGTGCGTATATGAGCAGCAAACAGGAGCACTGTATTTTGTAAGAGGTCTGTTGGCATGCAGAAGCTCTTTACAAAACTGTACAGTGTCCGCCCTGAGATTGGAGGGTTGTGGGTTCAATCCCTGGCCGAGTCATACCAAGGACTAAAAATGTGATAGGTCTCTGCTTGACACTCAGCAATAAGGAGCTACAGAAAGCAGTAAGGCTACTCACAGGCATACAGTCATAATATCTACGATGTGTTCAGTCAGTCCTGTCTATGATGTGTTCTGTCTGTCAGTCCTGTCTACGATGTGCTCTGTCAGTCCTGTCTACGATGTGCTCTTTCCAGGATCCAGCTCTAACAATGCTGACAAAGAAACCAGAAAACACTAGATTGAGTCCCGTCCGATACCCTATTCCCTATTAAGGACTGTGATCAGGGTTCAAAAGGCTCTGGTCAAAAGTAGCGCACAAGTAGAAAGTCATCAGGAAATCAACTGATAGGAAATAACGTGTATTTACCACCTCCCTCAGCCAGCTGTTTGCTGGTGTGGAGGAGAGCAGCTGTGCTGGATTCTATGGATTCATGAGATCACTCCATGCTTGAGATGGATGAGACAACATACCCCCTCCTCCTACACAAACACACACCACCTTCTTCACCATTCCACCATGACGTAACTGCTGGTACCTGGTCCAGAGTGGGTTGACTGAGACCAGAACCAGACATACAATATACAGTGGGGCAAAAAAGTATTACCATAATTTGCAAATAAATTCATTAAAATTTCTCTCATTTTGTCTGTCATAGTTGAAGTGTACCTATGATGAAAATTACAGGCCTCTCTCATCTTTTTAAGTGGGAGAACTTGCACAATTGGTGGCTGACTAAATACTTTTTTGCCCCACTGTATATGTGACTCACCACCTGGATTCGGGTCTTCAGTTGCAAAATGTGAAGTGGTGCTTTTTCCATTGGATAAAATCAGAGACTCAGAGCTACAAAATGCCATATCATACACTACAGTTGAGGAACAACAGGGTATATCAGACACTACAGTTGAGGAACAACAGGGTATATCAGACATTACAGTTGAGGAACAATGAGGTATATCAGACACTACAGTTGAGGAACAACGAGGTATATCAGACATTACAGTTGAGGAACAACGAGGTATATCATACACTACAGTTGAGGAACAACGAGGTATATCAGACACTACAGTTGAGGAACAACAGGGTATATCATACACTACAGTTGAGGAACAACGAGGTATATCAGACACTACAGTTGAGGAACAACAGGGTATATCAGACACTACAGTTGAGGAACAACGAGGTATATCAGACACTACAGTTGAGGAACAACAGGGTATATCAGACACTACAGTTGAGGAACAACAGGGTATATCAGACACTACAGTTGAGGAACAACGAGGTATATCAGACACTACAGTTGAGGAACAACAGGGTATATCAGACACTACAGTTGAGGAACAACAGGGTATATCAGACATTACAGTTGAGGAACAACGAGGTATATCAGACACTACAGTTGAGGAACAACGAGGTATATCAGACATTACAGTTGAGGAACAACGAGGTATATCATACACTACAGTTGAGGAACAACGAGGTATATCAGACACTACAGTTGAGGAACAACAGGGTATATCAGACACTACAGTTGAGGAACAACGAGGTATATCAGACACTACAGTTGAGGAACAACGAGGTATATCAGACACTACAGTTGAGGAACAACGAGGTATATCAGACACTACAGTTGAGGAACAACAGGGTATATCAGACACTACAGTTGAGGAACAACAGGGTATATCAGACACTACAGTTGAGGAACAACGAGGTATATCAGACACTACAGTTGAGGAACAACGAGGTATATCAGACACTACAGTTGAGGAACAACAGGGTATATCAGACACTACAGTTGAGGAACAACGAGGTATATCAGACACTACAGTTGAGGAACAACGAGGTATATCAGACACTACAGTTGAGGAACAACGAGGTATATCAGACACTACAGTTGAGGAACAACGAGGTATATCAGACACTACAGTTGAGGAACAACAGGGTATATCAGACACTACAGTTGAGGAACAACGAGGTATATCAGACACTACAGTTGAGGAACAACGAGGTATATCAGACACTACAGTTGAGGAACAACGAGGTATATCAGACACTACAGTTGAGGAACAACGAGGTATATCAGACACTACAGTTGAGGAACAACGAGGTATATCAGACACTACAGTTGAGGAACAACAGGGTATATCAGACACTACAGTTGAGGAACAACGGGAAAGTCATTCTGCTTTCAAATTTGACAAACTTTTTCACTTTTGACAAAATGGCTTTTGAATGTTTTGCTATCTAGTGAAGAGCTCTTCTTTGTCTCCACCCATTCAGCATTGTTCACGCCCTTCACAAGCATTAGCCCCGTCCATCTCGTTTCGCTCTAAGGAGCGTTCAGATCGTACACTTGACTCTCTAGCAAATGACCGTTAGCTAACGATCCAGCCAGCTAACGTTAGATAACGATCCAGCCAGCTAACGTTAGATAACGATCCAGCCAGCTAACGTTAGACAACGATCCAGCCAGCTAACGTTAGACAACGATCCAGCCAGCTAACGTTAGACAACGATCCAGCCAGCTAACGTTAGATAACGATCCAGCCAGCTAACGTTAGACAACGATCCAGCCAGCTAACGTTAGACAACGATCCAGCCAGCTAACGTTAGATAACGATCCAGCCAGCTAACGTTAGACAACGATCCAGCCAGCTAATGTTAGATAACGATCCAGCCAGCTAACGTTAGATAACGATCCAGCCAGCTAACGTTAGACAACGATCCAGCCAGCTAACGTTAGACAACGATCCAGCCAGCTAACGTTAGATAACGATCCAGCCAGCTAACGTTAGACAACGATCCAGCCAGCTAACGTTAGACAACGATCCAGCCAGCTAATGTTAGATAACGATCCAGCCAGCTAACGTTAGATAACGATCCAGCCAGCTAATGTTAGATAACGATCCAGCCAGCTAACGTTAGATAACGATCCAGCCAGCTAACGTTAGATAACGATCCAGCCAGCTAACGTTAGATAACGATCCAGCCAGCTACCGTTAGCTAACGATCCAGCCAGCTAACGTTAGCTAACGAGCCAGTCAGCTAACGTTAGCTAACGATCCAGACAGCTAACGTTAGCTAACGATCCAGACAGCTAACGAGCCAGTCAGCTACCGTTAGAAAACGAGCCAGCCAGCTACCGTTAGATAACAAGCCAGCCAGCTACCGTTAGCTAACGAGCCAGACAAGCATACCCATAACATGATGCAGCCACCACTATGCTTGAAAATATGAAACACTATACACTATTAATGCTTACAGAATGAGTCCATGCAACTTATTATGTGACTTATTAAGCAAATGTTTACTCCTGAACTTATTTAGTCTTTCCATAATAAAGTGGTTGAATACTTATTGACAATAGTTTTCACTTGTTCATTTTTTATTCATTTGTAAACATTTCTAAAAACATAATTCCACATTGACATTATGCGTTATTGTTTGTAGGCCAGTGACCCAAAAATCTAAATATAATCCATTTTAAATTCAGGTTGTAACACAACAAACTGGAAAAAGTTAAGGGGTGTGAATACTTTCTGAACGCCCTATAGCCATGCATGATGCTGACTCGGTAATTATATAGTATTAATTCATTACATATATATATATTTATTTATTATTAAAATTATTTATTTATTTTGAAGGGGGGTCCACATACTATAATATTCATATATATATATATATATATATATATATATAGTGCATTTGGAAAGTATTCAGACCCCTTGACTTTTTCCAAATTTTGTTACATTACAGTCTAGTTTTAAAATGGATTACATTTTTTTAAATCCTCATCAAAATACACACAATACCCCATAATGAAATCACAATACCCCATAATGAAATCATAATACCCCATAATTGTATTTTATTTGACATCCCAATATCCCATAATGACGAAGCAAAAACAGGTTGTTTTTTTTTAGCAAATTCATTAAAATAAAAAATAAAAATACCTTATTTACATAAGTTTTCAGACCCTTTGCTATGAGACTCTAAATTGATCTCAGGTGCATCCTGTTTCCATTGATCATCCTTGAGATGTTTCTACAACTTGATTGGAGTCCACCTGTGGTAAATTAAATTGATTGGACATGATTTGGAAATGCACACACCTGTCTATTGACAGTGCATGTCACAGCAAAAACCAGGCCATGAGGTCGAAGGAATTGTCCGTAGAGCTCCGAGACAGGATTGTGTCGAGGTACAGATCTGGGGAAGGGTACCAAAACAATTCTGCAGCATTGAAGGTCCCCAAGAACACAGTGGTCTAACCACCAAGAATGTTCCTTGAGCTGGCCAAACTGAGCAATCGGGGTAGAAGGGCCTTGGTCAGGGAGGTGGCCAAGAACCTGATGGTCACTCTGACAGAGCTCCAGAGTTCATTTGTGGAGATGGGAGAACCTTCGAGAAGGACAACCATCTCTGCAGCACTCCACCAATCAGGCCTTTATGGTAGAGTGGCCAGACGGAAGCCACTCCTCAGTAAAAGGCACATTACAGCCCTCTTGGAGTTTGCCAAAAGAAACTTAAACAAGATTTTCTGGTCTGATGATACCAAAATTGAACACTTTGGCCTGAATGACAAGCGTCACGTCTGGAGGAAACCTGGCCCTATCCCTAAGGTGAAGCATGGTGGTGACAACGACCCTAAGCCAAGACAACACAGGAGTGGCTTCGTACCAAGTCTCTAAATGTCTTTGAGTGGCCCAGCCAGAGCCAGGACTTGAACCCGATCTAACATCTCTGTAGAGACCTGAAAATAGCTGTGCAGCGACAATCCTTAATCCAACCTGACAGAGCTTGAGAGGTTCTGCAGAGAAGAACGGGAAGAACTCCCCAAATACAGGTGTGTCAAGCTTGTAGCGTCAAACCCAAGAAGACTCCAGGCTGGAATCTCTGCCAAAGGTGCTTCAACAAAGTACTAAGTGAAGGGTCTGAATACTTATGTAAATGTGATATTTCCGTTTTTTTTATATTTAATACATTTGCAAACATTTCTAAAAACCTGTTTTTGCTTTGTCATTCAGGGAATTGTGTGTAGATTGACGAGGCAAAAGATAAGTCAATCAATGTTTGAATAATGTAAAATGTAACAACATGTGGAAAAAGTCAAGAGGTCTGAATACTGAATACACTGTATATCCCTATAACCATTCATGATGACAGATGCCTGCCTGCCCAGAGACCGGCTAGCTCCCATGGGGGACTCCTGGCAGAGCTACTCTGATAAGGAGGGAACATGGGCCATGGAGCCTGGAGAGATGAAGGAGAAGGAGAGATGAAGGAGAGGGAGAGATGAAGGAGAAGGAGAGATGAAGGAGAGGGAGAGATGAAGGAGAGGGAGAGATGAAGGAGAAGGAGAGATGAAGGAGAGGGAGAGATGAAGGAGAGGGAGAGATGAAGGAGAAGGAGAGATGAAGGAGAGGGAGAGATGAAGGAGGGGGAGAGATGAAGGAGAAGGAGAGATGAAGGAGAAGGAGAGATGAAGGAGAGGGAGAGATGAAGGAGAAGGAGAGATGAAGGAGAAGGAGAGATGAAGGAGAAGGAGAGATGAAGGAGAAGGAGAGATGAAGGAGAGGGAGAGATGAAGGAGAAGGAGAGATGAAGGAGAAGGAGAGATGAAGGAGAGGGAGAGATGAAGGAGAAGGAGAGATGAAGGAGAAGGAGAGATGAAGGAGAAGGAGAGATGAAGGAGAGGGAGAGATGAAGGAGAGATGAAGGAGAGGGAGAGATGAAGGAGAAGGAGAGATGAAGGAGAGGGAGAGATGAAGGAGTAGGAGAGATGAAGGAGAAGGAGAGATGAAGGAGAGGGAGAGATGAAGGAGAGGGAGAGATGAAGGAGAGGGAGAGATGAAGGAGAAGGAGAGATGAAGGAGAAGGAGAGATGAAGGAGAGGGAGAGATGAAGGAGAGGGAGAGATGAAGGAGTAGGAGAGATGAAGGAGAAGGAGAGATGAAGGAGAAGGAGAGATGAAGGAGAAGGAGAGATGAAGGAGAGGGAGAGATGAAGGAGAGGGAGAGATGAAGGAGAAGGAGAGATGAAGGAGAGGGAGAGATGAAGGAGAAGGAGAGATGAAGGAGAGGGAGAGATAAAGGAGAAGGAGAGATGAAGGAGAAGGAGAGATGAAGGAGAGGGAGAGATGAAGGAGAAGGAGAGATGAAGGAGAAGCTCCTCTCTATGAGGCAGTGAATCCTCCTCCTCCTCCTCCTCCTCCCAGCTCCTCTCTATGAGGCAGTGATTCCTCCTCCTCCTCCTCGTCCTCCCAGCTCCTCTCTGTGACGCAGTGAATCCTCCTCCTCCTCCTCCTCCTCCTCCTCCTCCTCCCAGCTGCTCTCTGTGAGTAACTCAATCCCAGGCTGAATGGGACATCTGAAGAGCTGTTGCAGCAGGTATGCACTCTCTCACCGTCATGTTGAGTCCCAAATTACACCCTTTTCCCTTTAATAATGCTCTACTTATAATAACGCTATTATTTATAATGCTCTACTGAGACCAGAGCCCATAGTGCACTATACAGTACATATGGAATAGGGAGCCAATTGGGACGTTACCTTACTGCACTGCAGCAGGACCGCAGCACATTAAAATAAACCTGTTTTTCTATGTCGGTGTTTGATTACAGCCAATGTATCTCTCCCCAATAGAAAGAGAACACAGGAAAAAGCACACTAAACCATGTTTTGAAAACTATGTTTTAGGTGAGAATACATGTGAGCCCCACAATGCCTACCAATGCTCAACCAAGGTTTACCAGCACCACGATGCCTATTCCACCAATGCTCAACCAAGGTTTACCAGCACCACGATGCCTATTCCACCAATGCTCAACCAAGGTTTACCAGCACCACAATGCCTATTCCACCAATGCTCAACCAAGGTTTACCAGCACCACGATGCCTACTCCACCCATGCTCTACCAAGGTTTACCAGCACCACAATGCCTACTCCACCCATGCTCTACCAAGGTTTACCAGCACCACGATGCCTACTCCACCCATGCTCTACCAAGGTTTACCAGCACCACAATGCCTACTCCACCCATGCTCTACCAAGGTTTACCAGCACCACGATGCCTATTCCACCAATGCTCTACCAAGGTTTACCAGCACCACAATGCCTATTCCACCAATGCTCTACCAAGGTTTTACAGCACCATAATGCCTACTCCACCCATGCTCTACCAAGGTTTACCAGCACCACAATGCCTATTCCACCAATGCTCTACCAAGGTTTTACAGCACCATAATGCCTACTCCACCCATGCTCTACTAAGGTTTTACAGCACCACAATGCCTACTCCACCCATGCTCTACCAAGGTTTTACAGCACCATAATGCCTACTCCACCCATGCTCTACTAAGGTTTTACAGCACCACAATGCCTACTCCACCCATGCTCTACTAAGGTTTACCAGCACCACGATGCCTACTCCACCCATGCTCTACCAAGGTTTACCAGCACCACAATGCCTACTCCACCCATGCTCAACCAAGGTTTACCAGCACCACGATGCCTATTCCACCAATGCTCTACCAAGGTTTACCAGCACCACAATGCCTATTCCACCAATGCTCTACCAAGGTTTTACAGCACCATAATGCCTACTCCACCCATGCTCTACCAAGGTTTACCAGCACCACAATGCCTATTCCACCAATGCTCTACCAAGGTTTTACAGCACCATAATGCCTACTCCACCCATGCTCTACTAAGGTTTTACAGCACCACAATGCCTACTCCACCCATGCTCTACCAAGGTTTTACAGCACCATAATGCCTACTCCACCCATGCTCTACTAAGGTTTTACAGCACCACAATGCCTACTCCACCCATGCTCTACTAAGGTTTTACAGCACCACAATGCCTACTCCACCCATGCTCTACCAAGGTTTTACAGCACCACAATGCCTACTCCACCCATGCTCTACCAAGGTTTTACAGCACCATAACCATGCTCTACTAAGGTTTTACAGCACCATAATGCCTACTCCACCCATGCTCTAGGTTTTACAGCACCACAATGCCTACTCCACCCATGCTCTACCAAGGTTTTACAGCACCATAATGCCTACTCCACCCATGCTCTACTAAGGTTTTACAGCACCATAATGCCTACTCCACCCATGCTCTACTAAGGTTTTACAGCCCCACAATGCCTACTCCACCCATGCTCTACCAAGGTTTTACAGCACCATAATGCCTACTCCACCCATGCTCTACTAAGGTTTTACAGCACCATAATGCCTACTCCACCCATGCTCTACTAAGGTTTTACAGCACCACAATGCCTACTCCACCCATGCTCTACCAAGGTTTTACAGCACCACAATGCCTACTCCACCCATGCTCTACCAAGGTTTTACAGCACCACAATGCCTACTCCACCCATGCTCTACTAAGGTTTTACAGCACCATAAGGCCTACTCCACCCATGCTCTACTAAGGTTTTACAGCCCCACAATGCCTACTCCACCCATGCTCTACCAAGGTTTAACAGCACCACAATGCCTACTCCACCCATTATCTACTAAGGTTTAACAGCACCACAATGCCTACTCCACCCATTCTCTACTAAGGTTTAACAGCACCACAATGCCTACTCCACCCATGCTCTACCAAGGTTTTACAGCACAGCTTTGACCTACTACAGTAGCCATGTTGGTCTATTGCACTTCAAACTATGTGAAGGCAGGTTGCTAAGGATGTAAACCTACTCCAGCAGCCTGATTCATACCCTTCATAGGGATAACGTACTTTTCTGTTTCCTGCTATTAAAATGATGTATACGGGTATGCAAAACATGACTTTGTACTGTTCTAGTTATGTTGGCAACAAGTTTATAATAGGACACCTTTGTTTCATTTTTTAGTTGGTATATGGCGAATATACCAGGGCTAAGAACATCCCCTAGCCGTGATATACTGTAACATCTTCCAAGTGGACAATAACCCCAAGCATACTTCCAAATGGGTCTTCCAAATGGACAATGACCCCAAGCATACTTCCAAAGTTGTGGCAAAATGGCTTAAACCTCTAGTGACTCCCAAACCCGCATGCAGGAGCGTAATCATCGCCTGAAACGAATTAGCATAACGCAGCGGACATAAATATCCCTAGAAAATATTCCAATTCATGAAAATCACAAATGAAATATATTGAGACACAGCTTAGCCTTTTGTTAATCACCCTGTCATCTCAGATTTTCAAAATATGCATATGCTTTACAGCCAACGCTAGACAAGTATTTGTGTAAGTTTATAATAGCCTAGCATAGCATTATGCCTTGCTAGCAGCAGGCAACCTTGTCACGGAAATCCGAAAAGCAATCAAATTAAATCGTTTACCTTTGATGAACTTCGGATGTTTTCACTCACGAGACTCCCAGGTAGACAGCCAAAGTAAATTTTTTCCCAAGATATTATTTTTGTAGGCGAAACAGCTCCGTTTGTTCTTCACGTTTGGCTGAGAAATCGCCCGGAAATTGTGGTCACCACAACGCCGATAATATTGCTCCATAATATCGACAGAAACATGGCAAACGTTGTTTATAATCCATCCTCAAGGTGTTTTTCTAATATCTATTCGATAATATATCCGTCGGGACAATTAGTTTTTCTCTAGGACTGATTGGAGTAATGGCTACCTCTGTACTTTACGCAAGACTTTATCTCGGAGTCACCATGTGACCACTTACGCAATGTGCTCGCCTACGGCTATTCTTCAACAGAAATGTGTAAAACTACGTCACAATGCTGTAGACACCTACAGGGGAATACGTAGAAAGCGTAAGCTCGTTGATGGTACATTCACAGCCAAATAGGGAGTCATTGGAACGCAGCGCTTTCAAAACCTGGGGCACTTCCGGATTGGATTGTTCTTATGATTTCGCCGGCAACATCAGTTCTGTTATACTCACAGACAATATCTTTACAGTTTTAGAAACGTTAGAGTGTTTTCTATCGAAAGCTGTAAATTATATGCATATTCTAGCATCTTTTCCTGACAAAATATCCCGTTTAAAACAGGAACGTTTTTTTTCCAAAAATGAAAATACTGCCCCCTAGCACCAAGAGGTTATTAATTAATTAAAGACAACAAAGTCAAGGTATTGGAGTTGCCATCACAAAGCCCCGACCTCCGACCTCCGACCTCCGACCTAAATCCTATAGAACATTTGTGGGAGGAAATGAAAAAGTGTAAATAGACATTTTCTTTTCCAAAGTAACAAGATCTATTTTTGTTAACTTTCTTTTAACATGTATTGTAGTGTATTTATTTCAGATATGAATACTGAGTCCACCTCAATGTGTTTATTTGGGGATATGAATACTGAGTCCAGCTCAATGTGTTTATTTGGGGATATGAATACTGAGTCCACCTCAATGTGTTTATTTGGGGATATGAATACTGAGTCCACCTCAATGTGTTTATTTGGGGATATGAATACTGAGTCCAGCTCAATGTGTTTATTTGGGGATATGAATACTGAGTCCACCTCAATGTGTTTATTTGGGGATATGAATACTGAGTCCACCTCAATGTGTTTATTTGGGGATATGAATACTGAGTCCACCTCAATGTGTTTATTTGGGGATATGAATACTGAGTGCACTTTTGGGAGACCTTACAGGTGGGAGACCTTACAGGTGGGAGACCTTACAGGTGGGGGACCTTACAGGCGGGGGACCTGACAGGCGGGGTACCTGACAGGCGGGGGTGTTTGCATTGGCTGTTTTCTGAGAACGGTCAGAGGGCTGACAGCTTTAAAGAGAGACTCAGTCAGAAACAGTTGGATCGATATCAGACTACATTAGACCCTGCTGGGCACATTCTAGGACATCTCTGTGTTTATCTTCTGATCTCTCGCTAAAAAGGTTGTCAATTGGTCTGTCTGCTCTCTAGTCCACAGGGCCATCCAACCAGCTCAGCTTAAAGAAGGAGAGGGGGAAGAGAGGTAGAGAAGGAGAGGGGGAAGAGAGGTAGAGAAGGAGAGGGGAAGAGAGGAAGAGAAGGAGAGGGGGAAGAGAGGTAGAGAAGGAGGGGGAAGAGAGGAAGAGAAGGAGAGGGGGAATAGAGGTAGAGAAGGAAGAGAGGTAGAGAAGGAGAGGGGGAAGAGAGGTAGAGAAGGAAGAGAGGTAGAGAAGGAGAGGGGGAAGAGAGGTAGAGAAGGAAGAGAGGTAGAGAAGGAGAGGGGGAAGAGAGGTAGAGAAGGAGAGGGAGAAGAGAGGTAGAGAATGAAGAGAGGTAGAGAAGGAGAGGGGGAAGAGAGGTAGAGAAGGAGAGGGAGAAGAGAGGTAGAGAAGGAGAGGGGGAAGAGATGTAGAGAAAGAGAGGGGGAATAGAGGTAGAGAAGGAGAGGGGGAATAGAGGTAGAGAAGGAGAGGGGGAATAGAGGTAGAGAAGGAGAGGGGGAATAGAGGTAGAGAAGGAGAGGGGGAATAGAGGTAGAGAAGGAGAGGGGGAATAGAGGTAGAGAAGGAGAGGGGGAATAGAGGTAGAGAAGGAGAGGGGGAAGAGAGGTCGAGAAGGAATAGAAAGTATGACGGAAGAGAGGCAGTGCATGAAACCTGCTCAGTTCATATGAAAGACTGTCTAATCTGTCCTGTAGTTCCTACCAAATACACCTGCTCTGTCTAATCCATCATGCTTCATGCATTTAAATTAGATTGAATGATTAGAAGATTGGCTGATTAGATGTTTCCTAAACATGTCTACATGTAACAGCTATCTGTCTGTCTGTCTGTCTGTCTGTCTGTCTGTCTGTCTGTCCTCTCCTCCTCTCCTCTCCTCCCCTTCTCTTCTCCTCTCCTCCCCTTCTCCTCTCCACTCCTCTCCTCCTCCCCTCTCCTCCTCCCCTCTCCTCTCTCCTGTCCACTCCCCTCCTCCTCTCCTCTCCTCCCCTTCCCTCCTCTTCTCCTCTCCTCTCTTCTCCTCCTCTCTCCCGTCCTCTCCTCTAGTCCTCTCCTCTCCTCCTCCCCTCCTCCTCTCCTCCACTTCCCTCCTCTTCTCTTCTCCTCTCCTCTCCTCTCCTCTCCTCTCCTCTCTCCCGTCCTCTCCTCTGGTCCTCTCCTCTCCTCCTCCCCTCCTCCTCTCCTCTCCTCCCCTTCCCTCCTCTTCTCCCTTCTCTTCTCCTCTCCTCTCTCCCGTCCTCTCCTCTCGTCCTCTCCTCTCCCGTCCTGTCCTGTTCTCTCCTCTCCTCTCTCCCGTCCTCTCCTCTCGTCCTCTCCTCTCCCGTCCTGTCCTGTTCTCTCCTCTCCTCTCTCCCGTCCGCTCCCCTCCCCTCCCCTCCCCTCCCCTCCTTTCCTCTTTGAAGCCCAGTCTCCTGGAGAGATATCAGTGCAGAATATTAAATAAGCAGAAAAGCATCACTCATTAAGAGAGGAAACATTTGATGTAACAAACCCTCTTTTGTATACAGCAGCAAACCAATCAGCCTCTCTCAGATCAGCTAACCAATCAGCCCCACTCAGATCAGCTAACCAATCAGCCTCTCTCAGATCAGCTAACCAATCAGCCCCACTCAGATCAGCGAACCAATCAGCCCCACTCAGGTCAGCTAACCAATCAGCCCCACTCAGATCAGCTAACCAACCAGCCCCACTCAGATCAGCTAACCAATCAGCCCCACTCAGATCAGCTAACCAATCAGCCTCTCTCAGATCAGCTAACCAATCAGCCCCACTCAGATCAGCTAACCAATCAGCCCCACTCAGATCAGCTAACCAATCAGCCCCACTCAGATCAGCTAACCAATCAGCCTCTCTCAGATCAGCTAACCAATCAGCCCCACTCAGATCAGCTAACCAATCAGCCCCACTCAGATC
Organism: Oncorhynchus keta; assembly: GCF_023373465.1. Classification (NCBI taxonomy): domain Eukaryota; kingdom Metazoa; phylum Chordata; class Actinopteri; order Salmoniformes; family Salmonidae; genus Oncorhynchus; species Oncorhynchus keta. The sequence continues at coordinate 52,674 of NW_026283836.1, forward strand.
AGCTAACCAATCAGCCTCTCTCAGATCAGCTAACCAATCAGCCCCACTCAGATCAGCTAACCAATC